>NC_138887.1:17682415-17801509 GCF_965194825.1 Balaenoptera physalus
CCCACAGAGAGTTTTAACCTCTGGAATCCAGTGGGATTTTAATGGCAGACCTGTTCATGATCGTGCTGGAAGGTCATTGAGCCCACGTGGTGAGCAGTCCCGTGAATAAGTAATTAGCAGTGTGTGCGCACCACTGACCCGCGCTTTTAGCTCTCCTCTTTCATGCATTCCCAGTTCCTGGATTCGGCACCAGCGTCCACAGCACGGTAACCACCCGCGGCTGAAGCCTCATCAAACCGTCCTGTAAGCGCCACGGAAGAGAGAGGGATGCCGGGACCCATTTCTCCAGTAGTTGGGGTTCCCTGACCGGGACTCTAGGGTCCCTTTCGACCACCCATCCTCCTCGGAACCCAAGACCACCCTGTTAGTTTTATCATCTGTCTTCAGCCCCAGTCTTAAATGTAAATCTTGTTTCTGTCCCTTGCTTCAATAATTAATAATAGGGCAACTTGAACCATTCTTACCATAAGACAGTATAAAAAGGGAACAAATGAGTAGATCGTTGGCTTAGGTTTGGTTAATTAATATAGGAACAATGCAGGGAATTTGCTGGCGGTACAGTGGTTAGGACTCCGCACTCTCACCGCCGAGGCCCTGGACTCAATCCCTGGTCAGGGAACTAAAATCCCACAAGCTGCATAGTGCAGCCGAAAACAAAAAACAACAACAACAAAACCCCACAAATACAGGAGCAATGCAAACTCTATCCCTGTGTATACCACGCCACCTCCATCCCCAGCAGGAAACCCCACTGGGCTCTCAGAGTCACTACATCATGAAACAAAGGGAAAGAAAAGATGAGAAATGCCAAGGGCTGGTGATGAAATGGTGCAATGTCTGGTGTTTGCTTTATAATACTCCCTAAAAGGAACAGTTGGGAGTTGGGAATAGATGAAATAGAATTGGCAAAATATTAATTGTCGAAACTGGGTAGTGGGCACATGGGCGTTTGTTGTACTGTTCTCTTTTTGTATGTTTCAATTTTTTCCATAAGAAAAAAGAAGAGGATACAAGGAGAGACAGCACGTTGACAGGGCTGAGCTTCCATCGGCACATAACTGGCAGATGGTTCCGGACCCTGAAATAAACGGGGGAAAGTCCCAAAAGAGGGACTGAGTCTCAGTGCAGAGAAGCCTCCCGGGCCACTGGCAGTTGGCAGTGCCTGTTACAATGCTTAGCACCGTGCCTGGCTCAGAGCAAGTGCTCTATGAAGGGGAGCCAGTGGATACCATCGTTACTATTATAGATGTTGTAATTGTAGCCCAGGACATGCGGATATAGGAGGAAGGAGGCTGAGGGAAAAAGAATTTCTTCTAGGTATTTAATTTGAAACTGTTTTAGCCTTTATAGGTGAGAACACAGAGGAAGGGTGAGTCTTTGTTTCCATAGAATAAATTTGCCAGCTCTGTCTGAAAGCTTTCACCTTTTCAGTTAATGCTGACAATGTCATGTACCCCATCAGGAAGAGAGAGCACAAATATGACAGTAGGAAATTCCAGAGCTTATGGAGAAATGCAGTTATGGCTCTAGGCAGGCTGTTCTCCTAGGTATCCTCTCTCTGCTTGCTCCGTCGCCTCCGTGCTTTGTCTCATATTCTCTCCCCTCCTTCCTACCTCCCCCGCCCCAATCTCTCTGCTTATTCACTTTGATTAGACTTTGGAAGACTTACAATATCTTCCCTTTGAAGAGGGCCCGGACTGGTCAATGATGTTTATATGTCAACATTCAGCAAACACTTTCATTTACTAACAAGCTCCATCTTATAAGAAACTCCAGAGCCAGCCAAGTCAAGGTTTTTAAAAAAAAAAATAAAAGGAGACTGAGGGCTGCTAAAGCTTCAGAACAGCACACAATAGACAACAGACCACCAGCTGGAGGGGACGAGAGTGGGAAGAGCTGGTATGTGCTTGAATCAGATGTTAACCAAAGATTATTGATGGTCTACTTAATCTGCAAAGGATTACCTTAACAGGAGTTGGGCTGCCTATCCTGAATTTTGTTTGACCATAGAATTTTTGAGTGATGTGTGGCCCCTGAGAAATGGTCTGAGCAAAGGGTTCACTTTGAGGTTTTGTTTTGTTTGTTTGGGTTTTAGTTTTGTTTTTAACATTTACTGGCTGAGAATCCCTTCCATGAGTTTAGTACTTCACGGTGTAGAAAGCAGATTTATTTTTGGATCATCTCATTTGACATTCTCAGCAGTGCTGTGAGGCAGGCTGTCAAGGGGTCTCAAACCCTTGTTTACAGATGAGGAAACTAATACTCAGAGAATTATGATTTTTCAGGGTCAAATGATTTTTCAAGGTCAAATAATTAGTCAGTGGCAGAGCTACAACTAAATTATTCAGTTCTCTGCTATTAGGAGGGTTAACAATCCAGAGAGAGAGACAACGTGATGTACCTAATACTGCTTAGACATGCAGTGTCTGACCCTTAGCAGGGCCTCACAAGGATTGGGTGGGTGGGTGGATGGATGAATGGACGGATGGATGCATGCATGAATGAATGGAGCTCCTGGAAGTTGGAAATTGGGTCTTATTCACCTTTGTACCCGTGGTGCCTACCATTGTGCTTTGATGTATAGGACCCACTCAATAAATATTTGTTGAATGAATAATCCACTTATGTATGCATATACTTTTGTACCAAGACAAGAGTTTGTGAAGAAGGTTAACTTTCTAAGCTTTAAAGAAGAGAAGGAGCTGAGAAATACAATGTGACTGTAATTATTATTATTTATCAACATATTATTCACCAGATTTCACCATATTATTATAAAAGTCTCCCATTCATTCATGTATTCATTCAACAGATATTATTCAGTGCCTGCTGAGTACTAGTTTCTATTCTAGGCATGAGTGATATAACAGTAAACCAAAAAAGGTAAAGTCTCTGCTCTCATCAAAATCACCTTCTATTTGGAAATGACAGATAATAAACAACTAACTCGGCAACATATTAGTACGGAGAAAGCAAAATTAAGCCAGTGAGGGGAAAGAGAGTGATGACGAACGGGTTGCTATTTTAGCCATGAAGGTCCCTCTGATACTGTGACATTTGAGCAGAGACCCAAAAGAAGTGGTGGGGACGAGTCATGAGGTTTTCCAGGGGAAAAGCATTCCAGGCAGAGGAAACAGCAGGTGCAAAGGTGCTGAGGCAGGAGCGTGCTTGGCAGGTTTGAGGAACAGCTAGGAGCCCAGTGTGACTGGCGGGGAGTAAACGTGGCAGACAGTTCCAGGAGATTAAAGGATTTTGAGCGGAAGAGTGATGGGTCTCCCCAGGCCTTCCCTGCTCTAGCTCTCACCACCTATTGCCCACATCTAAACCAGCAGCTAGGGACTACCCTGGAGGTCCAGTGGTTAAGACTCCAGGCTTCTAATGCAGGGGGCGCAGGTTCAATCCCTGGTCAGGGAACAAAGACCCACGTGCCATGAGGCATGGCCAAAAAAATAAAAAATAAAAATAAACCAGCAGCTAGTGGGATGAGTCAGGGGGCAGACAGGGTAAACAAGAGTTACACACGAGGCTGCAATGACCCTATCCCCACCCAACACCGGCTCTAGTTGGCTCGCATTGACTTGCAAATGCTCATTCTAGGGAAGCTGCACACATGGTTTGCCAAGACCTCAGCGGCCATCACCGAGTGCGGCAAAGACCTTGGGGGTCAAGTGCCCCAAGCTACTTAATCAAACTACAAATTCATTCCAGCTGTAGTCTCAGGTGGTTGGCCTCCTAGTCCTAAAATCTCTCTCAAGTTAAAAATCCCTTGATCTATCCTTGTAAATTTGAAATCAGTACTTAGATTTTGGCTTTTTTTTTTTTTTTTTAAAGAAAGAAAGGGGGACTTCCCTGGTGGTGCAGTGGTTAAGAATCTGCCTGCCAATGCAGGGGACACAGGTTTGATCCCTGGTCTGGGAAGATCCCACATGCTGTGGAGCAGCTAAGCCCGTGCGCCACCACTACTGAGCCTGTGCTCTAGAGCCCATGAGCCACAGCTACTGAGCCCACACGCCACAACTACTGAAGCCTGTGCGCCTAGAGCCCATGCTCCACAACAAGAGAAGCCACCGCAATGAGAAGCCTGCACGCCGCAACGAAGAGTAGCCCCCGCTCGCCACAACTAGAGAAAGCCCGCGCGCAGCAACGGATACCCAACGCAGCCAAAAAAAAAAGAAAGAAAGAAAGAATAGGAAATAATGTATACATTAAAGGAACACGTTTTTTCTAATAGACTTTATTTTCTAGGACAGTTCTGGACTTACAGAAATACTAAGAAGATAATACAGAGAGTTCCCACATACCCTGCAGCCAGTTTCCCCTGTTATTGACATTTTACATTAGTATGGTATACTTTACAATTATTGAACCAATATTGATCCACTATTATTAACTAAAGTCCATAGTTTATCTCAGTTTCCTTCGTTTTCCCTGATGTCTTTCTGTTTCAGGATCCCATCCAGGACACCACATTACATTCAGTCTCCTTAGACTCCTCTTGGCTGTGTACTTTCCTTGCTTTTAGTGACCTTGACAGATTTGAGGAGTACTGGCTAGGTAGTTTTAGAAAGCCCCTCTGTAGAAATTTGTCTGGTATTTTTTCTCATGATTAGACTTGGGCTGTGGGTCTTAGGGGTGAAGACCACAGAGGTGCCCTTCCCTCACGTCATCAACATCACACTGTCAGCGTGGTTTATCACTATTGATGTTGCCCTGGGTCACTTGGCTGAGGTATGTTTGTCAAGTTTCTCCACTGTCCACTTTTCTATACAATACTCTTTGGAAGGAAGTGCACACTTAAGGAATGGAAAGTGTGCTCTCCCTCATTAAGGATGGAGTATCTACATACATTCCTTGGAATTCTTCTGAAAAGGAAATCTCTTTCTCCCCCATTTATTTATTATTCACTTATTTCTTTATATCAATATGGACTCATGGGTCTTTATATTTTGGATTCAAATCCAATACTGCTTTATTTTTTCCACTCAAATTGTTCCAGCTTTGGCCATTGGGAGCTCTTTCAGTTGGCTCCTGGGTCCTTTTGATATCCATCCATTATTGTAGGGTTTTTTATTTTTTGAGCAATTCTTTACTTTCTGGCACTACAAGATACCCCAGGCTCTCTTGTGTATCTTGCCCCTTCCTAGAATCAGCCATTTCTCCAAGGAGTCCTGGTTCCTTTGATTGAAGAATGGTATTTGAAACCAATATCCATTGCTACTGGAGTATTGTTACTTCTAGGCCCTCTCAGCTGACAGAGCAAGAAAATATATGTGTGTATACTAACCTGTGTATATATACATATCTATACCTATTTCTATAAGTAACCACCTGTACCTATATGGAGCTGAACATGAGTTCATGCTGATGTCTCCAACTCTAATCTATTACCATATGGATTCTTCCAGCCTCCTCCCCTTGCTTATCTGTACAAATGGGAAACAGCTCTGTCAGTGAGAGTACAGTGTGATGTTCCTTTAGTCTTACCGACTCATTTCCAAAGCTACTTAGGTCAGCACTTCTCCCCAGCCCTTTTCAATGAGGTTGGTTTCATACATTTGTAATACAGTTAGCGTCTCTTGTCACCATCTGCATTTCTTCCTGAGACCTAAGGGCACACTTTAATGTACATCTTATGTCAGAAAATATATCAATTTATCTTAGATAATAAATTCACAGAGAACAACCACCTTGAGAAACAAAGTAGTACAATCATACTTCTTTTTATTTTCTTGAGTTTTTTTTTTTAAGTAATTCTTACATTATACAAGTTAAAGTCCCCTTTAATACTACTCCAAGCCAAGCTCCTCTTCTAGTGGTAAACACTATTCTTCATCTGGGATGTGTCTGTGCACGCTTTTCTCTTGCATTTATATCCATATATATATATATACCCATAGAAAATGACTAATTGCTGTATATGTTTGAACATAAATGGTATCATACATAAGTTCTGCAACTTGATATTCTCCAAACCATTCAACTTGGATGTCTTTCAAGTCTGTGTATGGCTTTGTGCCTCGTGAATTTCATTCTATAGAATTTTCCCCTTACTGTTACCAGCAGTGCTGCAGGAACATTCTTGTACATATGCAAGTGTTTCTCCAGGAATTGCTGAAGCATAGAGATGCACATTTTAATTGTTAACAGCTACTGTCAAATTACCCATCAGTATACTCAAGCTAGAAAAAAAAAATCTTGTTTTATATTGTGGCTGAATGGGACAGAGAAGAGGATCAGATTGCTAGTTTTTAATTTGTCTTAATGTTTCTCCCTAGAGAATAGTAACTAGGGGATAAGATTCATTGTGTGTTATTTAAAAGAACCTCATGCTGTGATGATTTCAAGTGTTTCTAAAATGTTAATAGTTAATTTATTAGAAGAGGGGCATTGTGGTATAGTGGTCTACCCACTCTCAGTCACTGATTCTAAGTAGACGCTACAGCAATTGTACGAATCTGCAGGAGCTCCTGATTTGCTTGACAGGGGCCTGGGATGCTACAGCACAGAAGGACCGCCACGATGGCAGATGCAAGGTGAGATTCTTCCTGGCCTCGCATATGCTCCTGATGAGTAGGAAGCTCCTGAGTTCATTCATTCAGCCATCATGGGCGATCATCTGCTAGGAGCTGGGCACTGGGATGCCTTTTTGCCATCCAGTTAATCGAGCAGGTTGGAAATGCCCAGAATGCATCTGCAGAGTTGGCCACTGCATCTCTGAACCTTCATTTCCTGTTTGGTTTAGGGCATGTCAGACGGCAGGCATGAAGCCCGGCACCAAGGGGGCAGAGGTGAGGGTGGCATGCTGCTGCCCTGGCTTTGCTCACACCAGCTCCACCAGCCATCGCCTTGACCCTTGGCTCAGTCTTGGTTTGGTCCCACTAAATGGAGAGTGAGGCACTTTCTGTGCTACCTGGAGGACCAGGGGTTTGTTAAGCATCCTAAAATAATATGAACAGTGGATTCAGTCCTCCCACACGTGCCAGGTGTGCACCATTCCCAGCTTCACTCTCACAGCCTTCTTTGTGCTCCTGGAATTATTTCCTAGATGGTTGGGAGTTAGGATGGATGTGTGCAAGCTAATAACTTGCTGTGCTGCTACTTCATTAGAAACGGAAAAATTAAATTAAAAAGTGGCTCACCATGTCCCCGTTCCGATTAATCAGAATCAGGTATGTGCTTCACATTCTAAGAGCAGCTTCCTCCAAAGAGGGCTCCGCTCCCATAACCTGTCAAGTGTGGGAAGGCAGAGACGGTGCCATCTGAGGACGAGGTGAGGAAGAATTCAAAAAAAAAAAAAAAAAGGATTTTCTTTTTAAGGTTTATGGAGCAGCTTTCATTGCATACTAATTATGAGGGTTTATTCTCCCAGTGGTCCTGTAATTTGCCACAGATGCCTCCGGAGTGGGGAGCGCAGAGACGGTCAGGGTCTGCTTGCTTCCACTTTTATTTTCTAGCTTTTCTCAGGGCAGAGGGGGTTTCTCTTGTTTGATCAGTGGCCAAACAGTAAACTCTCTCTTTCTTTTCTCCTCAACGCTGTATTCTGACTCTTGTTTGTCCTGGGTAGTGGATTGAACTGTGCACCCTAAAAAATATGCTTAAATCCTCCCCACCCCCTACCTAAGAATGTGACCTGATTTGGAAATAGCATGTGCAGACACAGTTGAGTTAAGATGAGGCTGTGTCGGAATGAGGTGGGCCGTAAGCCCAAGAGAAAGGAGAGAAAGGTTTGGACAGAGGCACACGGTAGAGAAGGCCACGTGAACCCAGAGGCAGAGACTGGAGTGGGACAGCCCCAAGCCAAGGACTGGCAAGGATGGTTGGTGACACCAGAAACTAAGAGAGAGACCTGGAACAGATTCTCCCAGAGGGAACCAACCCTGCCAACAATTTGCTTTCAGACCTCTGGCCTATTGAACTATGAAAAAATAAACTCCTGTTGCTTTAAGACACCCAGTTTGTGGTACTTTGTTCCAGCAGCCCTAGGGAACTAATACACCCTATCTTTTGGTTCTCTTGAAAGAGAAGGCTTTAAACCCAAATATTCTGTTCCCATCAAAGGAAGATCCAGTCCCTCATTGAGCAATGACTTTCACTTCCAAAATCTAGGCTTTTTGGCAAGTATCCCTTCTCCTGTTCCTCCTGGCTTTGCAGCAAAGTCAAGTGCCAATGGGACAAATTTTTTTTTAAATCTTTTTAATTCTATTTACTTAAACTTGAAAAAAACAAAACAAAAACAATTCACCCATCTATCTACCCCCCACCTCTGGCAACCACCAATCTGTTCTCTGCATCTATGAGTTTGGTGTGTGTGTGTGTGTGTGTGTGTGTGTGTGTGTGTGTGTGTGTGTGTGTGTATACATGTTTATATTTTATTCCATATATATGAGAGATCATATGGTATTTGTCTTCAACTTATTTCACTTAGCATAATGCCCTCAAGATCCATCCATGCTGTTGCAGCTGGCAAGATTTCATTCTTTTTTATGCTGAACAATATCTCATTATTTATATATATATAATGGTATATATATATATACATACCACAATTTCCTTATCCATTTTTCCATTGATGGACACTTAGGGTTGTTTCCATATCTTGGCTATTGTAAATAATGCTGCAGTGAACATGGGGGTGCATATATCTTTCAAGTTAGTGTTTTTGTTTTCTTCAGATAAATACCCAGAAGTGGAATTGCTGGATCACATGATAGTTCTATTTTTAATCTTTTGAGGAACCTCCGTACTGTTTTCCGTAGTGGCTGCATGAGCAGTTCACAAGGGTTCCCTTTTCTCCACATCCTCACCAGCACTTGTTATTTGTTGTCTTTTTGATAATAGCCAGGTGTAAGGTGATATCTCATTGTGGTTTTGATTTGCATTGCACTGGTGATGAATTAGGTAGAGAATCTTTTCATGTACCTGTTGGCCATATGTATGTCTTCGCTGGAAAAATGTCTATTCAGATCCTCTGTCCATCTTTTAATCAGGTTATTTGTTTTTCTGCTATTGAGTTATATGTGTTCTTTATGTATTTTGGATATTAACCCATTATCATATTTATATGATTTGCAAATATTTTCCCCATTCAGCACGTTGCCTTTTTATTCTGTTGATGATTTACTTTGCTTGTGCAAGCTTTTTAGTCTGATGTAGTCCAACTTTTTTATTTTTGCCTTTGTTGCTTTTGCTTTTGGTGTCAGATTCAAGAAATCATCACCGACACCTATGTCAAGGAGCTTACTGCCTATGTTTTCTTCTAGGGCTTTTATGGCTTCAGGGATAACATTCAAATCTTTAATCCATTTTATGTTAATTTTTATGGGTGGTGTAAGATAGTGGTCCCATTTCATTCTTTCGCATGTTGCTGTCTAGTTGTCCCGACACCATTTATTGAAGAGACTATCCTTTCCCCACTGTATGTTCTTGGCCCCTTTGTCATAAATTAATTGACTTCATACGCATGAGTTTATTTCTAGGCTCTCTATTCTGTTCAGTCTAGCTATGTATCTGTTTTTATGTTTTTATTATGGAGCATGATACCTCTTCTCTTTGTTCTTCCTTCTCAGGATTAGTTTGGCTATTCGGGTTCTTTTACGGTTTTATACAAATTTTAGGACTGTTCTATTTCTGTGAAAAATGCCATTGAATTCTGATACAGATTGCATTGAATCTTTAGATTGCTTTGGGTGGTATGGACATTTTAACGATATGAATTCTTCCCATCCATGAGCATGGAGTACCTTTCCATTTATTTGTGTCTTCTTCGATTTCTTTCACTTGTCTTGTTGTTTTCAATATATTGGTCTTTCACCTCCTTGCTTAAATGCATCCCTAGCTATTTTATTATTTTTGATGCAATTGTCAATGGAATTGTTTTCTTAATTTCTCTGATAGTTCATTATTAGTATATAGAAACACAGCAGATTTTTGTGTATTGATCCTGCAACTTTACTAAATTTATTCGTTCTAAGAGTTTTTGTGTGTGCCTGGACGGTGAGCTACTCTACTGGCAGCCAGTAGAATAGCTCAGTGGCAGAGTGGACACATGAAGGCTGTTAGCTCTAACCCCATGGCCCAGCTAAACAGCCCAGCATAATGGAGCTGCAGCTTGTGGGTGGAGCTAGAATCTACAAACAGGCCAAACAAAAAGAGTTTTGACCTCCTCCCTCTGCAGCATTCACAGGGCGGGAGCTACGGGGCTGGAGGCCCTCCTGGTTTGTGCCAACCTGAAACACATGGGCTTTACCACAAAATGCGTTTACAAGGTCCAGGACTTGGACGAGCAGCCTCATCCTGAGTTCTCTATGGCCTCTTTCCCTCTGGCTGGTGTTTTCCTTCAAAGGATCCATTGACTCTTCCATAAAAAATATCATAAAATTGTGGGAATTTAGAGCTGCAAAAGACCTGAGGTATGATTCAGTCCAACTTCCCACCCCTTTTTATTTATAATAATACCATCTGCTATTTGTTAAATAATAATACAAATAATACCAAATATTTATTGAATACATACTATGTGCCAGGAAAATTTCTAAGTGCACTGTGTATGTTAACTTATTTAGTCATCACGGCAATGCTTTGCAGAAGGACTCTCATTATTCCCAATCTGTAGATGAGGAAACTGAGGCACAGAGAGAAAAGGAACTTGCTCAAAGACCAACAGCTAGCAAGTGGCAGAATCAGGATTCAAACCCAGATTTGTGTAACCCTGAGCCCTCTTAGCCCCCTGTTTCGAGGAGACCCCAACACAAAATTATATACCCCGTTTCACGCAGCCAAAGAGCAAGAATATCGAGACCTGGGGCCACGATGCTGGAAAACTAGAAGTAGTTCTGTATCTTCTTAATATAGGCCCAACTGCAAATATGTGTGCATGTGCAGGCATACACACATGCTCCCTCTGTCTGTCTCCCTCCCAGCTCTGCCTTCCTAATGTCTGAGGGTAGGTCAGTGTCCGTGACTGAATTAAAATGCATTTTGAAGTCACTGTGAAGAGGAGCTTGTGTGATGAAGCAGAATCACCACTACCTGTGACCATTACCTTTGGGACATGCAGCAGAGTGAAAGCAAAGCTGGGAACCCAGGTGCGGGCACAGATGCTTACACAGACACACCCCTCTTAAAAAGAGGGAACACCGGTCCCTTCCAAGAGTACACAAGCTTAGAGGTAGGGATTTAGGAGACAGACCCTATTGTACTATCAGTTAGGCTACCGTGTTCTCATTAGTGTAAAAAGTTTCTCCAAAACGAGTTTTGCCTGAGAGTTTCCCTCCCAAAAGTGCAGTAGTCAGAGTTGGATCTGAGAGGGGCAGCTGCGGAAAGGCCATAGCGGGCCCTGTTGTCTCAAGATGAGGAGCCCTCCGACAGGAAGACAGGACGCTATGGACTGTGTCTGGCGGGACAGAGCAGTGGGCTGAGGCTGCCAAGCCAGCCCCTGGGATTCTTCCAAGCTCCCCACTGGGACGGTTCTCCCCTCTGGTCTAGAATCTGCCTGCCGATGCAGGGGGCACGGGTTCGATCCCTGGTCCGGGAAGATCCCACATGCCGCGTAGCAACTAAGCCCGTGCACCGCAACTACTGAGCTTGCACTCTAGAGCCCACGAGCCACAACTACTGAAGCCCGCGCACCTAGAGCCGGTGCTCCGCAACAAGAGAAGCCACCGCAATGAGAAGCCTGCGTGCAGCAGCAAAAACCCAACACAGCCATAAATAAATAAATAAATAAATAAATAAATTAAATAAATAAATAAATAGATGTCAAATTTTCATTGCAAACATTTTCACTGCATAACTAATTGGCCGTGATAACAATATTAAATAACACAAAAGAGAAACATTAAAACACATAATGAAACAAAAAATGAATAACAAAATCAGTCTTTATTGTGAAATATAAAATATTTGAATACATTTTAAATGTGTGTAGATTCATGGCAATACTGCGCAAGTAACTGATTTTATTTTGTGGGTTGTACATAAGCACTTGTCTTCCGAGTCTTTCATTCACAGTATTTTATACTTTTTTTTTTTTTTTTTTTGCTTGTTGATTCGTCTCCTTATTCAGCATCGCAACGCATTTTGTCTTTTTCACTAAAATTTCTTCCTTCGTTGAGAGAGGTATCAGTTTCCAAATACTAGGAGGCACACTGGTAACTGAGCTCTGTGTTGCATTGTGAAAACCTCTCCACTGTTGTGTGTTCTTGGTTTACTGTCACATGTCCGTTGATACATGTTCCAAAGTTCTGTGGGAAACATGGGTTCAACTCTGCACCTTCAAATCAGTGAAGGATTTGCAAACTGATATGTTATCGTTTTTTACTAGTCTGCAGTCAGCTTTACACTCTTTTATTTCACACTTCCCACAAGTTTTATAACTGTCTTTTCTATTGAGTCGATATACATGTGGTTCTCATCCACTATTTTAAGACCACACGTCTGGTCACCGTTTAGACCATTATGAGGGCTAAGATTTATGTGATATAAAAATGAGAGTCCTGCGTCAGTGGAGAAATGAAACCAAACTGTCAACCAGTTCAAACCAAACTGTCAACCAGTTATGTTATATTCTACGGCAAGATTGCCTTACGGCCAATTAGTTCTGCAGTGAAAACGCCTGTGCCAAGATTCTTACAGCGAAAGTTCCTAGCTTCCCTCTCTGGGGTTCAGTTAGTGCCGCAGGGCGCTTTGGAATCCTAACCTAGAGAACCAAGAGACAAGGTTATGCATGAATTTAGGAAATCAGAACGACCCAAAGCCCCAGGTAGCAATGTTGTATGTGGAAGCTCTTTAACCTATAAGGCCTTACACGAATGCCTAGGATAATGATTTTAAAAACTACCCACTTTCCCTGGAGAGGGCCTCCCAAGCCTTCAGAGGTGGGGCAGGGTCTACCCCGTGGACGCCTCGTGGACTGAGTGTGGGAGAAGGGCGTTCCCCAGAGGAAAAGCAAGGTCTGTTAGTGGAAGAGATGGCCGGGGGGCGGGGCGCGGGATAAGTGCCCAAAAGGCCAAAATGCCAAACATTCTCCTTAGCCATCCACTCCTTTCTATGTTTCCTTAGCTTCTTTTCACTTACCTGTCCTTCAACTACTGATTACCAAAGAAAAGAAAGATCTCTCTTGTAGTGGGTAAGGCTCGTGGGCCTGGCGACCCTTGGAGCCAGGTCTGTGCCCTGTTCTTGCTCATCCTGGAATCTGGAGATAACATGGAAACGCGGCAGGCAACGTGCTTCCCGGCCTCCATTCATCACCTGTTTGTGATGTCTTTCTGTGCCTGGAGCAGGTGCTCCTTTGCTCAGTCGGAGACCACCACCCCCCCACAAGATACACCCTTTCTCTCCATTCTGTACTCCTGTGCTGCAGCCTTCCTTCTGTTCTGGACTTCCTGTTCTATTTTTGAAGAGTCGGAACCGGGACGTATGCCCTGGCAGACTCAGAGCCCATGTGAATGGTAAGCATCCAACCTGAATACCTGCCTTGCAATGAGTGACCTGGGTTTGCTCCAAGCGCAAGGTGGTTGCGTGCCTCCCATCGTTGCGTGCCTCCCATCGGTCGTCACCCTCCGTGCTCCCAACCAGGCCGGCCACAGTTTCTCCTCCTGCTAGCAAATGCTGAGATGCAAACTGTGTGTGAAGGGGTGTTACATTGCCTGGGAGATTCCAGAGTTTACAGGTCTGTGCCCTCCTCTCCGGGGAGCCCTCAGGCAGCCACACCAAAAGGTGGATAAGGCCCTGCCTCTGGAACCGTGAGGCGAGCGACAGTGCTGTAGCTTCCTGAAATCTTCTTCAGTCCTGTCCACCCTGAAGGTGGAGGTGGGTCCCATTTTTATGGGTTTTTCCGATCACTCAGCTCATGCCAAGTGGCACACAGGAACTCAGAGTTCGGGCCACTGACTTGCTGGCTCTAATCCAAAAAAGAACCTCTGCAGAACGCCCCGCCCTTCCCGTGGCCACTGGGGCTGGCCCCGTGTGGGTAGGTGCCCACGTGAACGCTCTTCCCCCGAGTGGGGTCCTGCCGCAAGATTACCCGGGAGGGCATGGGGGCTGCGTAGCTTAGGCACAGGTCTCACCCTGAGAGATCACCCTGTCATTATGGGTTTGTCTGGTGCTTTGTTGTAGTTGCTGTTGTTTTAAAAAGGGTGAGATTTTAAGAGAATTCCGGGGTCAGCTTGGGTGACAAAGGTTATTTCATCTGATTTAAGCTTTACCTCCCCCATGTCCTCTCCTCTGTCAAGAAAAACTTTTTAATGCCCGATGTTATTAACCACTTCAGGGTTTAAGTCTTATTAGGAAAGAATTATTTTCAATGTCTGATTTTAAGTTGTCTATATTCTTACTATCATAAAAGTTCTTGCAGATTAATGACAAAAAAGATACTAAAGAATGGGTATAAATAGGCAGTTCATAAGAGCAGAAATTCAAGTGGCCAACAAACATGAAAAATGTTCAACCTCACTGGTAAAAATAAAAATTATAGCAGAGTACTTTTCACTTATCAAAATGGCAAATTTTTTTTTAAATAAATTTATTTATTTGGCTGGGCCGGGTCTTAGTTGCAGCATGCGGGATCTAGTTCCCTGACCAGGATTCGAACCTGGCCCCCCTGCATTGGGAGCAAAGAATCTTAACCACTGGACCACCAGGGAAGTCCCAAATGGTAAATGTTTAGAAATTAATAATACCCAGTGTTAGTGAGGAAGGAGAGAAACAGGCTCTGTGGAGCTGGTGGATGTGTAAATAGGGACTCCCTTTCTGCCAGGCATTTGACTACATGTATCAAAGGCCTGCAAACAAAAATTCTTCTTCTAGGAATTTATATAAAAAATATATAGAAATGTGTGCAAGGACTTAAAGGATGTTCAGTATAGAATTATCTATAATAGCAAAAAAAAATTGGAACCAATATGAATGCCAAACAGTAAAGGCTGTTAGAATACTAAGTAGACCTCTAAAAATAATTTTTTTAATATTTCATGACATAAAGAAATGTTCATGATGGGAAGAAAACAGCACTTAATACAAAGTGCTTGTCGGTACAATCACATTTTTAAAAATATGCACGTATTCATATCTTTAAACAAAAAGGTGTAGTAACTGTGAGTAATTTTTATTTTCTTCCTCATTCATATCTGAATTTTCTGAATTCTCTATTACATACTCATTGCTTATATAATTATTAGATTTTTTTTTTATTTTCATGAACAAATAACTTGAAAGCAGTGCCCGAGTTAAGGTACATGAGAACCCACTTTGATTTTGGAGTTTTTATGGGTTTGAATTTTTTTCTGGACCAAAATCTAAAAGGATCAGAAAATAGCAGGCCCCCATACAAAACAGACTAACTACCTTTGTGGAGATTCCCAAATCCTGAAGGGAATAAGGAAAAAACAAGGTCTGATCAGGTTTTCATTTTGCTGCCTGGACCCATTCATTGAAGATATGAAGAGTGACTACTTACATGTCCTAATGGGATTTTAATTTATGTAATAGATCTAGTATTATTGTTTTCTTTATCTTTTAAAAAATCCTTTAAATTCTGCCTATACCCTCTTCTCCTAATTGAAAAGCATACCTGATGGCTGCTTAGGAATGGTATCATTGTTCCCTGAGGTTCCCTTCTTCCTCTCCCACATCCTTTCTTTTTTTTCTCCTCCTCTTTTTTTGGGGAACGGGGGTTCCCTTTTCTTTGCCTATGCCTTGAGCGTGCTGGTGTCTGATTGGGGTGCCTCAGCCACAGCAGAGATGTGAGGGCTGTAGGGCTGGAGATGGCTGGTTTGGCCTCGAAAGGGCTGGGGTCATCACTGCAGTATTTGGTCTGTGCTTAGAGCTGATTTTTCGCCACCATTATCCCTGCTCCACCTCTGGGGTTATGGGATTGGGTATGTTTTTTGATAAACATGCCAGTGCTAACCATTTTACCAGGTGTAGTCAGGGACTAGAGATAGAAACAGAGCTAGTGCTTAAATGTGAATTTCCACCCTTCTCGAGTGAGCACTTCCCCCCACCCTTGGGGTTGGAACCTTTGACAGTATTGGGAGCCCGAGCCACACATGGGTATTCACTTAATGCCTTTAGGCATTGTTTAGATAGCTCACTACTCCAGCTATCCAAGACTATAGCTTCCTTAATCTTTCTGAAAGCTGTTCTCAGTTTGGCCAGCAAAGGAATGCAAGATTCGTATATTGTAAAGCATGATACAAAAGGACATGCATTTTAGAAAATTGGGCAGCTCTGAGGAATCACTGGGGCTGCCGTTTTCAGAGCATTTCCTGGGTATAGATATGGGGCATCACACTTTATCTAGTTATCTTACCTGATGACCACACGAACTGTAGGAAGTAGATACCACATTCCATTCTCCGGATGAGGAATAAAGGAGGCTTAGAGAAATTATTAGCCCAAAGTTTCCAAGCTGGTAACTGCTGCCGGATCTGGGTTTTGAACGCATGCCTATTCTTTCTGGCATGCCAGGCTGGCTCACGGAGCATTAGGAAAAGCAGGGAAACCTGTAGTTAGAGCTACACTTGTGCTATTACTACCCGTCTCGCCCGGGAAATGAGTTTCCATCAGGTTTGCTTCTGATACAGGGCTTCTCAAACTTCAGCGTGCAGCAGATTGGCCTGGAGAGCTCGTAGAGCACAGATCTGGGGTGGGCGAGACCGTTCGCTGTCAGGTGGTGCTGAGGCTGCTCATCCGAGGCCTCTACCTGGAATGACGCTGCCCTTGCTATGGAGGCAGGCAGAGGCTCTTGGATGCAGAATTCGGATTTAAGTTCTGATCCTACCAATTGGAGGGTGGCTTGGGCAAGCTACTTACCCTCTGTGGACTTGCTTACTCATCCTGAAAATAAGGATTTAAATAGCAGCTACTTTTTAGAGTTGTGAGGATTAGATGAGATAAGCCACCTGAAGTACTTACAATTGATAGTTCTTAATCAGGATTTGCTTTTATTAGTAACACATGGAGCCACAATGTCCTGGGATGGAGGAAAGTGCTCTGGCCTTAGAGTGAAAAGGTTTGAGATCCTATCTAGGCCACTTCTGTAAGCCCTGAGTCTCCCTGGGGGAGGGGAGGTAGGTCTGCAGAGCCCTCATATGCCTCTGGACAGAAAGGCTGATGGCTACCTGGATAGCTTCTTGCTGTGGGGACCAGTAAGTTGCTTGGTTCTCAAGGCTTACCCTAGAAGGCGTCTAGGGCCTCCTGACAGGTTTCCTGAGGATACACGCCTGACATCCAGGACCCACATCAGACAGCTTAGAGAGCACACAGCTATCATATGTTAGTTGGCCTGCTGGAGTCCTAACCTTTCTCCCTTGGGCCTTGAGTCACCCTTATTGCCACTGTGCCTGCTATAGTTTAAGGGCCTCGGGCCCTGCTTCCTTTTTCATTGCAGCTTTTTATTTAATTTCTATCTAGGAAGGCTTCATGATCTCACGTCATTTGGAAAGGAAGACAGAAGCGCTAGCACCTATCCGCTGGGCTCTCTCTGCAGTGGCCTCAGCCACTTTGCCCAGTTCGTTCCTGCAGCACGCTGGGCTCTGATGCAGTCAGACATGTATACAGTGCAGTTATTCCCCTCAGAGCCCAGCTGCAGCACCCTGTTCCGTGACAGGAGCGTAGTAATCTGGAGCCTTCCTGCACTAAGTGCGGTTCTCGGATCAGCAGCACCAGGCCCCACCCCCTGGCTGTTTGAAGATGTAGGTTTTATTATGATTCAGATATGGTGAGGCCAAGAGATCAGGAGATAATTGCCATTGAAAAGACACTTTGTTATTCACAGTTCCCAAGAGACTTGGCATCCCATGTCATGCAGGGCTGCACAGGGAAGCACCTGGGTCAGTCAGAAGGCAGAGGGAGTGGGGAAAACATGGGCAAGGGCCTTTATTGTGGTTTCCATGGAAAGGAATGGGTGAGGCAGAGTAAGCAGGCTTAGGATTGGCTAGATTGAATAACTGAAGCAGGCTCTGGGGTGCAGGGGCTGTCTCCACTTGTCTGGGACCTGACCCTGGGGTGACTGGGGCAGGGGAATAGTGGCCTGGAGGGTAGGAGCTGGATAAAAGAGTTGGTTGTGAGGGGAGGGGTGGGGAGCTTTGGATTTGTCGGTTTGCATATGAGAAGTACACTTGCAGGTGAGTCCTTTCCTATCTGTAGAAATTGGCCAGCCCAGGGTCAGCAAGGCCCTAAGATGTCAGAGGATCAGAAATACAGAAAAATAAAAAGGCATGACTAATACACTGACCTACAGAATCAGAATCTGCATTTTAGCAAGACCCCCAGGTCATCAAGGTGCACACTAAAGCTTGAGAAGCACTGCCATAGGGCACTCTTCTCCAACATTTTGAACCAGGTTCCCTAAAAGCAACAGATGTCTGAAGCCATCTGTGTACAAGGAGGAATGGTGACTTCGGGTTTGTGAGCCAAAATAAGGTGGAAGTCTTAAATGGACAGCTACGAGAAGAATGTCCAAGGACATTAGCAGTGCTTCCGTCTCCTGGGCACACGCTTAATAGTATTCTTCCGATTGTTAGTAATGGTTGGTGTAGCAGCCACAGATACCGTACAAACAGATGTGGTATTACCTTCCATGACAGAACTTATTTAAGAGGGAACTTATTACCTGATCAGTGGATGGAGATAAAAGCCAATGTTTTTATCCCATTTTTACAATGGGAAAATTGATCATTAAATTTTCCAATGAAAGCCTAGCTTCCCACACCCCAAAATGAGTAGTGCCTCAATTTCTTTTCATGGGGCATTAATCTCTTTGGAGTGACCAGTTATCTCCTCAGGTGACTGGTACAGCTGACATTTGTCATCACACACAGAAACATTTGTGGAAGGAGCCCTGATGGGCCCACTTCACTTGGAGAAGTGCAGTGTATCGGCAAAGAACAGAGCCAAGTGTGGGTGCCCCATAGAGTCACAGTACTTGGTCATAAAAAGACCTTTGAGATCATCCAGCCAAATTCCTCATTTTAAAGACAAGGACAGAGAATGGACTTGAGGACACGGGGAGGGGGAAGGGTAAGCTGGGACGAAGTGAGAGAGTGGCATGGACATATATACGCTACCAAATGTAAAATAGATAGCTAGTGGGAAGCAGCCGCATAGCGCAGGGAGATCAGCTCGATGCTTTGTGACCACCTAGAGGGGTGGGATAGGGAGGGTGGGAGGGAGATGCAAGAGGGAAAAGATATGGGGATATATGTATATGTATAGCTGGTTCACTTTGTTATACAGCAGAAACTAACACACCGTTGTAAAGCAATTATACTCCAATCAAGATGTTAAAAAAAAAAAAAAGAAAACACAAGGACACTGAGGCTGAGACGGTAGTAAATTGTGTGAGGCCCTGTGACTTCTCGATGCAGGGACACGCCGGGAGTTTGCCCTCCTCCCTGCCCCGCCTCTGCAGGACACCTCCTGGCTCCTAGATCGGAGCCCACACGCTTCATGCTCAGCTTGGCGGTGCTGACAGTGCAGCCACGTAGCTTATTTCTTCGCTTTATTTGTTTAGACCCGGCCTTGTTGCAGAAGGACTTAGGGCTGCTTGTAAAGTTGCAAACAACAGAACAAGGTAAAACAAATTTAAAACAAGTGAGAAAGATGAGACAAAGGAATAAGTAGCTTCCCGGCAACATTGCCCGTCGCCCCCCTGCTAGGGCTGTTGAGCATCTAGCCGTTCAATGGGCATGATTGGCACTGAGCCCTGTGCCCATGGCTCCCCTACCCAGCGCCTTGGCGGGGTTTTCTCCCTGGCTAGCTTTAGAGCTTCTCCCCCTTTGTGATCAAGATGCCCTTGAAGGTCGCTTTGAGTGACTGGGGAGTTGTCTGCGGTGGGTCACATTTGCAGGATGTGGCACAGAGGTGATGGTGGCAGTGACAGGGTGGCTGTCGGGTTGCCACTGCTCTCTGAAGACCAGGCAAGGGAGGAGAGCTAGTTGGTACGCGAAACCTTCAAACCCTGAGTGCTGTCCAGAATCAGTGGCCTTCTGGGTCCCTTTGTTACATATGCCCCTGAAGGCTGAGAGGCGGGTGCTGAGTGTAGCTGGTGTTCAGAGCCGTTGCCCTGGCTTTTCCCCTCTCCCCGCTCGTTCTTTGTCCCTTTTGTACCACTTTGACCTCTGCTCAATCTCCAATCTGTTGGTTCTGTGAGGCCGACTCCCTCACTGGCCTGACTTCTTCATTCAAGGCACCCAGGCATCCTCACCGCTCTCAGGACCTCTGGTTTCTCCCAAAGACAGCACTTGGTCTGAGTATCCCCTGGGTCAGGTGCTCTGACTCCCTGGGCCTTGTCCCAACCCACCCCTGGTTTGCGTGGCCTCTGCAGTCCTTCCAAGATTCTCCTGCTGCAAAATGAATCACAGCTAACCCCACAGGGAATGCCAGTACTCACAATTCCTCTCACCCCTAGGAATGCTTGAAAATGTGCATTTTGAGGCTGTCATATCATCGATTGGATCAGAGGCGCTAAACCCTCTGCAGTGCATGGGATGGTTCCACCCAGGGAAGAATTATCCTACCAAAAAATGCCAGGTGCGGGACTTCCCCGGTGGCGCAGTGTTTAAGAATCCACCTGCCAAAGCAGGGGACACAGGTTCAAGCCCTGGTCTGGGACGATCCCACATGCCGCGGAGCAACTAAGCCCGTGCGCCACAACTACTGAGCCTGTGCTCCAGAGCCCACAGGCCACAGCTACTGAGCCCTCGTGCCACAGCTAATGAAGTCCACTCGCCTAGAGCCTGTGCTCCGCAGCAAGAGAAGCCACCGCAATGAGAAGCCCGTGCACCACCACGAAGAGTAGTCCCCGCTCACTGCAACTAGAGAAAGCCTGTGAGCAGCAACAGAGACCCAACACAGCCAAAAATTTTAAAAATAAATAAATAAGTAAATTAATTTAAAAGAAAAGGAGACAGGTGCATCCCTGCTGATAAACACTGATAAGAACTCAGAGAAGCCTGAATATTTGCAACTGTACAGTAGCATCAGAGCGGCCACGCTGCAGATTTCTTGGTTTGTACCCAAGAGTTTAGTGGGAGGAAATCACTAAATTATTTTTATCTACGCAGTGCGGTTAGAAAGCATTACATTCTGAAAGGTCAGGCTATGCTGGGAATTGTTTATTTCGTTAGGCCGAAGGCCCACGGTTGGCTCAAGCTGTGGCCCTGCTCAGGTCATGTGCTGGCCTGCATCTGGGACCTGCTAACTTCTTGGCTTAGATGGGCACCCAGAGCCGGCGAGAGCTCTGTGAGCTGCCAATGCAGCCTGTCACGTGGGTGCTGTCAGATCACCCCAAGCCCCCGAGGGGAGGCCAGCGGCTGGCCCAGCATCAGGGAGTGGGACCTAGCTGCATTGGGAAAATCTCTCCAGATATTTTATTCTATAACAGGCAAACGAGTCGAGCACTCAGAATTAAATAGTCTATTGCCTCTCATAAAAACCCACTATCATTCCCTTAGGCTTCAAAAATTATTTTGGAGCCCACTGGCTAAAACAAGTAATTGAGGTTAGCTAGCCCTCAGACCTCTGGAAACTGCTGGCCTGCTGACCCCTGCGTTTTCTTGTGCTTTCCTGTGAGTTGGCTAATTATTTCCTGATTTATCCATTCACTGTCTAACACACTTTGAGTGCCTGCTGCGCGCCAGCACTAAGGCAAGGCCCCTGACTTCGGCTCTTGCTGGCGCAGAGGAAGAGAGAGGCGGGTCCATCGGTGGCTCCAGAGCCATGTGCTAGGTGTGTGCGGTGTGCCTGGGAGCACTGAGAAGGGACTCCCATGAGACCTGCAGAGGTGCAGGGTGACAGGGCGCTCCTCGGTATCCCAAATGTGGTCATATTTGAACTGGGTCTTGAAAAATAACAAAGAGTTAGCCAAGGCGAAGAACAAAAGTGTGGACAAGCATTCCAGGGAGAGCAGGCTGCGCCCCAGCTCCCAGAGGCAGAAAACAAAGGCTCTCAGTCGTCCAGGGTGGGGGGATGGGGAGGGGATCGGATGAGCCGAGGGCCTGGGGCCCTGGAGACCAGCAGAGCTGTGGTAGATTCTCCCGCAGCTCAAAGACACGAGAGGCCGTTAGACATCCCTCAGTGCCACGTGTCAATGCAAATAATTAAAAGCAGAAGAGCCAGAAAGCTGGTTCATATATTCCAACATCCATCCAGCTTTCCTCCCAGAAAAAACTTTTGATAAAATAAGGTGAGGGCTTCCCTGGTGGCGCAATGATTAAGAATCCGCCTGGGGGGCTTCCCTGGTGGCGCAGTGGTTAAGAATCCGCCTGCCAATGCAGGGGACACGGGTTCGAGCCCTGGTCCGGGAAGATCCCACATGCCGCGGAGCAACTAAGCCCGTGCGCCACAACTACTGAGCCTGCACTCTAGAGCCCGCGAGCCACAACTACTGAAGCCCATGTGCCACAACTACTGAAGCCCGCGTGCCTAGAGCCTGTGCTCTGCAACAAGAGAAGCCACCACAATGAGAAGCCTGAGCCCCGCAACAAAGAGTAGCCCCCGCTCACTGCAACTAGAGAAAGCCCACGTGCAGCAGCAAAGACCCAATGCAGCCAAAAATTAAATAAATGAATAAATAAATAAATTTAAAAAAAAAAAAAAGAATCCGCCTGCCAATGCAGGGGACACGGCTTCGAGCCCTGGTCCAGGAAGATCCCACGTGCCGCCGAGCAACTAAGCCCGTGCACAACTACTGAGCCTGCGCTCTAGAGCCCGCGAGCCACAACTACTGAAGCCCACGTGCCTTAGAGCCCGTGCTCTGCAACAAGAGAAGCCACTGCAACGAGAAGCCTGCGCACCACAACAAAGAGTAGCCCCTGCTCGCCACAACTAAAGAAAGCCCATGCACAGCAATGAAGACCCAATGCAGCCAAAAATAAAAATTAATTAATTAATTAAAAACAAGAATAATAAGGTGAAGTGCCAAAAAGATGTGTGTTCAATAGCATGACATAAAGTAAGCAGAGTAAAAGTAGTTAAAAAAAAAAGAAAAGAAAAAAGGGGGGTGGGGGGAAGAAAGAAAGAAAAGAAAGGAAAAGAAAAGAAAAAAATCCCTGCAAAACTGAGTGATGGCCAACTCTGGGTAGCAGCGCATGCTTGGGTCTGGCTTCATTCACTTAAGTTTTAGCCTCTCTGGTCTTTGATTTCCTCATCTGCACATGAGGATGATTATACCAATCTCATCACGTTTCGGTGAGGACTAAAGAAGGTAATCCCAGTGGTTTTTATACCAGTTTATCTGTTGCTTTGCAAGGTACTAACTTAATCTGGGGCAAGCAATGGATTACGATTTTTGAGGGTCAGTTGCCGTCAGTGGAGTAACCAACGATCGCGGCTTACAGTTAATGAAATCGATTCTAGAAGTAACAGAATTCCTACTCATTTATTCATTCACTGGACACATACCCATCACACATTTTTATGGGCAGGCACTGTGTGAGGCTAAGGGCTAGAGCAGTGAACAAGACAGACCTGGTCTTCCGTTTCAGGAAGCTCATAACCTGGCGAAGAGGACCAGGTGTTAAGGGATCCTGTGCTGAAATCTACCTGTGTTAGCCTCCCCGAGAGGCATGTTTGTTTGGACTGACCTGAGCTGGTTTGACCACGCACAACTCTTGGCTCTTTTTGGTAGAAAACAGTTGGCCCTGTAGAAGGTTGAGGTGGTGAGACTTAGCTTCTACCCCACAGTCTAGCCACCAGGCGGTAACGAATGCGAGTGTTAGACTGAAGTCCGCCGCAGGTACAGGCATTTATCACACAAATGTTTATCATGTAGGGAGAAAACAGTTCACTCAACCTATTTGGTGAACTTGATGAAGTCCCAGCTCTCTCTCCATCAAGTTGTTCCAACCATACCGTGTAGAAAAGGTTCACTCAAGGCAGCTGCAGCAATATTCCAGAGACAGGACTGTTTCCCTGAGTCAGCACCATGCTGTCATCAACCCTTCTAATGTGACAGCTGCACACAGGGCAGCCTCGAGTGCCCTGTTTATACAAGGGTAGGGAGGTCGCTAAAGATTTTTTGCCAGGCTACATGCATTGAACACCTTTAATTTTACCAGTAAGAACCCATTTCTAGCATTCATTATACTAAGTCACAAGTTTCACCAACAAAAGCCCATTTTTTATGTTCAGAATGTTTATCCAAATAGCCAAAGGACTTAAAGTAGCCAGTGTTGGAGTGTGACCTTCTCGGGGTAATAGCAGCTGCCGAATCCAGACTTTGTATTCTTCATAGCATGTGAGCTGATCACCCCTAGAGGTACAGCCTAGACCAACTGGTTCATACACAGTAAAACACCAGCTACATTCAAGTACTCTTATTTTCTCTTGTATTTATTTATTTACGTACCCAAGTGCTTTAAAGTAAATTAGACATGTAACCATGTTCCATTTCTCTCTCCTATTCAAAAGGTATGATGGGGGGGAGCAGCGGGGGAGAGGGCCGGATTCTATCTAAAGTGACCAGAAGTCCTGGTTTGCCTGGGAGAGTCACAGTTTGTACCTGATGCTCTGGGGCCCATGCTTAAATGCACCTCTTTTTACTTTCAAAGGTGTCCAGTTAGGATAATAGGTATATGGTTACTCTGCTTATAGAGAGAATGCAATGGCAAAAAACATGGAGAACAAACCCAGGAGAACTGGGTTTGAAGGCTGTCTCTAATAGGGTGGCCTTGGGCAAATTGCCTCCCCTTGATAAATCTTATTTTCCTCATTTGTCAACTGAGAATAACACACTTGCTTGCCCTCCTTCCTAGTCATTTTTGGGGGCGATATCCCTTGGATGTGAATACACTATGAAGGTGAATACACTATGAAGGTGAATGTTATCCCTTGGATGTGAATACACTTTGTAGAGAGAACACAAGTTAGGGATTGTTCCTGTTAAATCCAACGTCGGTTTATGCCTTGAATTGACTCTGGCTTGGAAGAAAACTAGCTTCAGAATCTAGGTGGCGTCAGCTCTTTCCTTGTCTTCCTGGAGAATGGAGAGACGGGTAGCCTCCTTCTGCCAGAGAGGTAACTAGCAGAGCCATCTGCTTGGGGATTTACATTTCCCCTTAATTCCATCAGAGAAGAGAACATGACCCTTAAAAGTAAAACCACAAGCCTTTCCTTTGCCTTCATATGCATTAATGTGAAAAATTTCCAATAAAGACTCAACTTACCCTTCTATATATGAGTAGAACTCTTTCAAAAGTTTGAGGAGACGTCGTAACTAGTGAGAGGCGAGTGTGAGAGCTCAGCTTGTGTGTGCTGCCCTGTGGATGGATGCACGGATGTAGCGAGTGTTCCCATGGGAACAGTCACGAGGTGAGAATGGGGTGGGGTGCCCCAAACAGAAGTACTGTTTTGCATAATAATGTAGAATTTTACTTTTTCAAAGTGAAATTGCTTTTTTTTTCTTATTATAAAACTAATGCATTATAAAAACTGCCAACATTTCAGGAAATAAAGTATTTCCGTGTAAAACTTTCCAGTCTTTTTTCTATGTGTATGTGTTTGTCTATATGTTGTACATGTGTATCTGTATGCATATATTTTATATTTTAAAAAATAAAAGTGGAATCCTATTATGGACATTGCCTTGAAATCCACTTTTTTTTTTCCATCTACAATTATTGTGGACACATTTCAGTAAGTATAGATCTACATCATCATTTTTATAGCTTCCCAGCATTCCAGTAGTTTATTTAACCAGTGCCTGATTGCTTGTTATCTGAGTTTCTTTAAGGGCACAGTATCTACCCCCTTTGCTGTAATTTTTAAAAATCAGTATATCTACCCCCCCAACACACACACACATACACACACACACACACACACACCCCACTTCAAAATTCCACCAGGAGACATTTCATATACATATTAGTTTGCATTTAGGTGAGAAGACTCCTTAGAGCTGAAGTATAGACTAGGAGGAGCTGTAAATTACAGGGCAAAGGGGAGCTCAGAGTCCAGATGGAAATACTGCATTGTTACAAACTGCCTGAAGTAGGGTCAGTTACTTTAGGGAACACTTCCTCATACACTGGAGCCCAGAGCTGGTCATTCACGAAGCTACATTGCTGCCAGGAGCCTCTGTCATTCAATAGCCCTTCCAGCCTGAGGCTCAGTCATCAGAATACTCCTTTCAAAGGAGAAACACTCACATTCACACACGGGCGTTTACACATGGCGCATCCAGTAACACCTCAGCGTCAGGAACGCCGCTGCTGAGCAGAGCTCTTAGGAGCCTGGCCAGGAGCTCTGAGCACAAAAGAACACCCAGCCCCACGAGGCATCCATGGGGCACCTCGCAGGCTTTCATGGAGCAATACTTTACACTTACTTTAGATGCAGTACTGGCAAGCTGGATGGTCCGATTTCCAGGTTTGGCAAATTAGAACTCTGTGGGCTAGGACTGTGGAGGCAGGCCCTGACAAAATAAAAGTGGCGCCAGATGCAGAGGAGAAAGTAAAAGGCCGAAAGTGGGAATGCTGAAGCCCTTTTTGTGCAGGGACAAAAGCCCCGTGTACTGTCTCGGTGTTTGTATGCCACAGGTGCCGCTCGTGATGGTGGGGCGATCACTTCAGGGATCTCTGACCAACATTTTAAACCGTGGAATAAACAAGAAGAGAAAATGTTCGAGTGGTTTTCACTTAGTAAAGACAAATCTTACCGTTTGGAATTTTTGTCCCATACATATGTGCATACTAGGTTGCTGCCGTGTAAAATTCATTTCTTAAGATGGATCAGGGTCAAAAAGTTTGAAAGCTACGGTAGACCCTGATATCACCATTTTGCAGCAAAGTATAGAAATGAATGCCCTTAACAGTGACCTTGAGTTATCAAAAAAAAAAAAAAAAAAGATCAAATAATGTTCAAAGGATACCATTTAAGAGGACAAAGTACAAGAGAATGAAGATCTTTGGAAAGATTCCTGTTACAAAGTGGCTACAATTTTTTTGAAGATTTAGTATTTTTAATCTTAAGTGGAAAGCCTTTCTACCTTCTCCCTAACTTGAACCACAGTACAACTTTTAAAAATACCAACTTTGACTGGGGGGGGGGGGAAAGGAGCCTGAAAAAATAATAATAAAATAAAACATTGTACTTTAAAAAACTCAATTAATGAAAACAAAATTAATTAAAACACCAAATTTTATACATACTTAACAAAAAGGTATTCACCTTCCAGGTGTACCTAATAAGGTATACATCTCTCTTGGTGGTTCACATTAAGTGGAACTTCATTCATTCGAAACCTATATTTAAAACATATAGCAAGCCTTCCATGCGCTGGCTAGGCATTGGACTACAAAGATAAGTGAGACTCACAATGGGCCCTCAAGGAACGTGAGGTCCACTGGTTCAGATTGTAGTCAACCCACATTTACTGACCTTCAATATAAAGTCATTTTTCTAATTGTGGTGCAGTCCCAGCTAAGGCTGGTTGAAACTGGCTCTCTCCTGAAGAATCTAGGGCCTGTGGCCCCATATGTGCAAAACTGTCCCCATGGCTTTGGTCATGAGCCCACATTACAAAGGATTAGGCCAAAAGCCAATTCCAGGTACAAGCAGGCAGCCTGGTCCAGTCCCTATGAACCCAGGTACCAGGGCAAAAGTGAAGAGTGTCCAGCTGAGCCACAGGTCCTGACCTGGAAGTCTTAAGGGCAACATCAGGGGTAAAGTCAGGTCTGCAGCCAATGGCAGCCACAGTTACTGCCATGCTTACCTTGCTTCTCTGCCTCCTGACAGCTCAGGCCTCCGTCCTTTTTTTGACCAGCTCTCCACATATCCAGGCCATGTTTTTAAGACCATACTGGGTCCTGCCCAGGTTCCTTCTCTGTATATGTACTCTGATGCGGTGCCCTTCCCTGGAGGGGCGTCTAAATGCCCAGAGCGTGGGCAGGGGACCCCAGCTTTGTCTCCATCACTCTGTCGTCCTCCGGGCTGGATGTACTATACTCACCAGCCTTCCCAAAATCACCATATCCATGAGCAGAGTGCTGTTTGTCTGGCCTATGATAGAACTACCTTTGTTAAGCACACCGGTACCAGCTACAACAACAAATTAATGCTAATATTCCATATTTCTGTATTAGCCCACTATCACTAATTTTACTGATTTGGTGGCCATGCCTCTCAGATTTTCAGGAGTTCTGATTTTAAATAGCCTAGCCTGTCTTCCCTAAATATGTCAGTGCTTGTCAAACCGTTTGTCCTACTTTAAAAAAAAAAAATCTCTGCGCTCAGAGGAGTCACAAGGTACTTGGAAGTATTCTCCTCACTTTGTGTCTTGTAAGCAAGCGAGTTTTCCTGCTGAGACTGTTCTGATTTACCCAGGCCCCATATTCTTTTCAGGCAGCATGGATGCAAATGTCCTGTGGTTACCAAAACAACCTCAAATAAACCGGTGGGAGGTGCCACCTGTGCATTGCATCTAATCACAGAGCTTCTCCCGCCAACAGAGGCACATGGATTTGATGAGTCTTCACGACCTAGGCTGCTTTAGTGACATTCAGCGTGAAGTCCACCTTGGCATCCAGCTTCCCTGGCCTTTGGTCCTATGTTTTGTTGTGCTGTGTTTTCAGGGAGAAAGAAGGGGGAGAGATAGGTTCATAAAGTGGCAGCAAAACATTCTAGAACTTTCTGATCATCACCTCCTGACCTCTCTCCTCCTGCAGTCCACATTTGGCATCTCTGGTCATGGCCCTGAGTGCTTGGGTTCCTGACAAACGTCCCCGTTCACTCCTACAAACCCCACGGCAAACTCACTACCATATCTCCTCAGAGGAAATGCCCCAGACCTACAATGAGCCCGCTCATGTGTGTCATAGAATACTAATGTCACCCTCTATCAAGCTGGGAGTGTGTCCACTCGGCACAGGCAAGGAACATAACAGTGACAGCCTTCATTTGGTCCATTATTTTCATCAGGCTCTGTAACAAAAGAACCCAGCAAAAGCCTAACTTTGAAACACACGTTGGAGAAAAGATGTAGCCAGATCCCTTCTACATGTGAGACAGCACACCTTGGAGATGCAGGATATGTAATATACAGCTTGGCAGGCCTGCTGGGGCATCCACTCTGGTGGCTGCTTAGACTGGGATTAGGTGAGGAGCCAGGGATTAGCACGTGGGTGAACTAATCAAATCAAAGGAAGACAAGAGTGCAAACTGGGTGGAGGTGTTTGCTTTGCATTGAAATAATAGCTCGGGAGTCATAGCAGAAGGCCGGAGCTCTCCCCACAGTGTGGAGAGGAAACCTCCTTGTTTAGGCAGTTGCAATCTGTGAACTGAAAAACCATGAAGACAGGGAGTTTTGAGAAAATCAAGGGAGATGATGTGCTTTTATAATAAAACAACTATACTGGCCTTTTCAGCTCTATCATTATGTGTTCTGGAAACATGATAGAGGCAAGCCAGGGGGACTGGGTTAGGAGTTAGGAGACCTGATGCTGTTGATGATTTGCAGTGTGGCCTTGGACGTGATTTGTAGTCTCTCCAAAATCTCAGTTTACTTGTCTGTGAAAATGGGAATAATAAAGCCCACTACTTTTAAAACGCTTTGCAGACAATAAAGCACCACACCAGCACAGTCACCGTTCGTGGGGCTGAGACCAAGGCGTCTCTGAGCCTCCGTTTTCCTCCTTTGTTAAATAGGGATAATCATACTTGCCCTCTCTCATCTCCTAGGATGTTTCTGAGAATCAAATAATATAATGCGCAAGGAGGAGACACGTAAGCCATGGAGTTCTAAGTGAGAGGCCTGGCTCACAAAATTCTGGGGTCTCTTTAAGAAGTCAGTTGTCAATCCAGGGGCGGAGGCTGGTGTGAGCCTTACTTTGTCCCACCCGACCCTTCACCCTTCTCTCCGGCATGCCCCTTCCCTCCTCCTTCTCGCCCTCTCCGCCAACATCTTCCTCCCCTTCGCCTTCCTTTGTCTGGGAGGCTGCAAGCTGCCTGTGCTCTTCTCTCTTGATCCGTCAGGCAACTGCTGGCTTTCACTCCAGGGCGGCTCCGTTTCAGATCCCAGTGAAACCATGTCTGCATATAGTTTGTAAGAAAATGTAGGTTCCTTTGGGAGGAAAGGGGCAGCTAGTGTGTGGGTTCATATCCACCACATTGCACTGGTGACCCCCGGAACCAGAGGAACGACATTTACTCTCCAGAATAAACATGAACCTGGCCTGTGGTTACAATGGTTTGTATAAACAACCTGTTTCCACCTACTCATTACTTTCCCCTAAACCTCTGGAGTGGGGAAGGGGCAACATTTTATTCAAATCAGAGATAGATGATAGATAGATAGATAGATAGATAGATAGATAGATAGATAGATAGATAGGAAGAAGGGGGTGGGGCAGAGGTTAGATTTGAATCCATTCAGCAATTAAAAATTTCTCACTCTTACATTCGCGGCCCAATTCTCCTGGAATTCACTTTTCTCAAATGCTCAGATAATTCTAAAATTTCGTCTGGTCAATTGTCTTGGTCCAAATATGAGATAGTGCTTAATGCATTCTGGGAAAGAAATGAAAAACTTTGTTAAATACGTGATTTAAGCGTTCCTTTTTATTTTATTTTGCCAAATGAAAATACTCGATTCACTGTTACCTGTAAGAGAACACAGATTCCAGTCTGGATGAGGGAAGAAGGTTGGACACAGCAGCCCTAACCTCAAAGAGGAAAGGGAAACCTTTCTCAGGACCAAGTCAGAGAAGCCCAGGGACGCTATCCCTCCATTTGTTTCTTATGTGGCTCAATCATTTGCTTCCTGTGTGGCTCAGTGGCCTCGCTGCACGGAGCAGGAAACTTGGAAGTCCCTTTCCGTGTCTCAAAAACTGCATTCGGCACGCCCCTTTTTTTCTCCTATGGGATTTACCAACATCCAGGTTCCAATGCTTCTGCAATCACCCCAGATGTGTACCAAGGCCTCAGCATTTGCAAAATCTCTGAGTCAACCTCTAAGTAAAAGATGCCTCAAGGAAGCACCCAGTTCCTTCTGCTAATAACCGCAGTTCGTCATGTGACACCTGCCCCTCCCCTCCCCCGGTTCTCTCCGAAAACCCCCCACCCCACCAGTAAACTCGGTTGAAGTCTGTCCTTTATCTGCCAACATCTACATTTCCTTCAAGGTGGTAATCTTCTGCTTTTGTTATTTAAGTTCGGTTGTCTTCTTAATTGTTACCCAATTGCTCTGGGGCTTGCATAAACAGTTAACAAAAACTACGGCGCACGAGGCAGCCGTTTCGCTTTCTGGGCTTGTTGTTCTTGGCACTGGGTCAGTTCTATGAACTTCTGGTGTCCAACTGGTAGGACCTGAAACTCTGTGTTTAACAAGTGCCTGTAGTCAAAACAGTTGGCGTGTGCAAGCTGGTACTGACTGCAGCTGGTCAGCCGTCGGGTCCTGGACCGTGCAGAACCCCGAACCCCGAATCACGGTGCTCTGTTTGGGGGCCGGGCTTTTGTTGTTGTTTAGTGTGGGAAGGGGGCGGTTGCTTCCTTTTTTTTCTTTTTCTTTTCTGTGATGGCATCCGTGCTAATATGGATCGCTTCAGGTTCCAAAAGTGCAACGTGTTTACAGTCGTCGTAGAATCAGATTAAGTTGGCAGCCCGAGTCTCTCTGTAAGTGGTTTTAGTTTACATTTCTTCTTCTAGCAGGATGTTTTGCATAAATTTTGCTGATCCTGGGTTATTTATAGACTTTTTTGAAAAAAACGGGCATGCCTGAGAGTTTTCTAACTGCTGAAAGTGAAATCCATTTCTGCATTTAGAGAAACGGCCGGGCATGTGCAGCAGAAGGTTATTTTAGCTCTTGAAAATTAATTTCTCCGCGAGGTCATTTGATAACATTCCCGAGCGTCCTCTCCAGCTGCCGACATCAGATACCCTGATAATTGTCTCAGGACGTGTTGTTTGCTTTTGGTTGGTCACAAACGGAGTAAAATGAAAGTAATGATGCCATTTCCTCTGGGACGCTCTGGGAGAATGGATGCAGTGATTGGGTATTGTTTCAAACGTCCGAAATGGGTTCGTGGTGGTGGTTTTGTCCAACCCTGGGGAGCAGTGCAGCCGGCCCAGAAGCCGGGCGGCAGGACGTGCCGAGAGCCTGGGGGAGGGGCAGAGGAAGGCCGGTCGCTGGAAAGTGAGTGGGTTTTCCAGTTTGTCCTCATCTAAATGACAGTGATACTGAAGGGTTTATAGTACTAAAAGGAAATAATAATATTCAACGGCAAGATAGCATATTGGCTAATGCACGATCTGTTTGATTTTTCTGGCTCTGGCGGTAGCATCTTTGGGGACCGCGTGCGTGTTTGCATGAGAACTAAAGCCGGGCACGTTCGAAATCACTAAGCCAGCATTAGCACTCTATGAAAGGGCTTCCCATAATATTTACCAGAACAGTTGGCTAAAAATTGGTGTGCTTTGCCCACTGAATGGCTGTGTAATTAAATCGGCCCTTGAGAGCGTACCTTGAGCACCTCCCATCTCCGTGTCTGCGCTCCCGGAATTTGCATGGCTAAGTAGCACGTTCATCGGCGTAAGGAGTGTGGAATCCCCGTCTAATGGTCCAGGAAGAACGTCGTAAATGAGACACTTCACTGTGCCTCGGGTTAAATATTTTAAACCGAACAAATCGAAAAGGCCCATCATCTGGGCCTTGTGAAAGGCCTTCTGAGTAGGGAGTGTCCCCTGATCCAGGTATGTGGGTCCCTCCCTGACAGGTCCAAACCTCACCACTACCCACCCCCCCCAGCATCACCAGCTTACACATGAAATGAAAATGGACAGTCGAAACGGAAATTTCCAAGGTAGTAAATGTGACCTAGGCCGAGGCGTGACATAATTCTCACTGCCCAGGGCTGCCACGAGCGGATTTCTTTTTCTCCTCCATGTTTCTCTCATCTATATGAAAGTGAGGTGGTTTATTTTGTATTTTGTGTTGTTTTTTGGTCTCCTCTAACCTTGCAGAGAATAACGATGAGGCTTGTTTTCGGTCTTCTATGGTTTAGAGCGTGCCCTGTGCTTTCTCACGGTAGCCCCGCTGAGCTGGTGGGGACAGGTCGAGCCCTTTGGTCCCAGTATAAAGACGGGATGGGGGCTCAGCCTGCACGGTGGAGCTGGGGAGCCCAAGCTCTGGCACGCACATTATCCATCAGACCTTCACCTCCTCGGTGCCCCATCCAAACTGGATGCGCCAGCTGCAACGCAGAGGTTAAGAAACTCTTTGTTCTGATTTGATTCCAATCTGCCCCAATGGATGGGGCCCCTGTTACACTCCCCCTCTCCTCCTCCTGTCTGTCAGGCTGGGATGGGATTGGAGACTCACCTTTTGAAGGCCTCAGGTTGGAGGTGTGTGTCGGATTGTGTGCCTCTCAGCTAGCAGTGACTACGGGCGCCCCCGTCCCACTGTATAGATAACCTCGTGGCCAGAGTGAATGAAGAGCCTTGAAGGGAACCCACAGGCCTTTGTGTTGGAGAGGGATGGCAGTGAATACTGAAAAGTTCCCCAGTCATCCTCGCCCTTGGGCTTTTGCATTTGAATTGGTCAAACCCTCCCAATCCTTCCATCCTTGGGAAAGGGAAGTTGCTTTGCAGGAGTTCAGCTGCTCTGAGCTGAAAGACCTGCCTCCTGGCAGCCTGAGTGCATCTGTAGGTTTTTCCTTGGCTTAACAGGCAGGTTTCTGCTGGTGGAAGTGGTATCTTGGAGAGATTTATAACAGTAATAATCATAATACTCTTCTTTTATGTTTGCATAGCCTGACTCAACTTTTAAACCTCTTTTACATGCCTGATCTCATTGAGTCCTTCCTATAGCCTTGGAAGGGCGGTATTATTAACCTCAGAGCATGGAGATTCTGGAAGGAGGGTGTGGGGATTCAGACACCGGCCCTTGGGCACCGGTTCTTTTTGTATCGATTTCAGCTGCCTAATGTCTATACTTGGTTGCCAGTAAGGAGGGTAGTTTGGGAGTTGGAAAACCGGTTTTCTTCTATTATTGTATTTCTTGTCAGTTAAAAAGGCACATTTGATTGCCTACCGTGTGCAAGGCACTGCTAAGAGCTTTCCTTTTAGTCCTTCAACCACTGGTAGCAGGAGGGCTGTTGTCAGCCGCATTTGTTAGTCATCCATGGGATGCGTACCAGTGAAGATGCAGTGTGGCCGAGGGACGCACCTGCCCTGAATGGCACGTGGCTCAGTAGAGTCACACCTCTAGGGTACTGTTCACAGGTCGCTGTCACCCTGGGGGATAGATCGAGTTGCACGCTTGGCCCTGTCCCCTTCCACATTATAAAGGAGGATTTGGAAGAAGAATAGCATTAGTGGCAGGATTATCCAATTTTTCAAGCAGTAGATTTAGGAGGGAGGAGAGTTACATTAATGAGTCAGAGTCCAGAAAGATCTCCCCAGGCCAGAGCAGTGGACTGACTCCGACCAGATGACATTTGTAAAGGACACCTGTGGATAAGCAGCTTGGCAGTAAAGCATGTGAAATAAGACTCAGGGGTGATGCAGCCCTCAGAAATAAGAAATCTAGGGCTTCCCTGGTGGCGCAGTGGCTAAGAATCCGCCTGCTAATGCAGGGGACACGGGTTCGATCCGTGATCTGGGAAGATCCCACATGCCGTGGAGCAACTAAGCCCGTGTGCCACAACTACTGAGCCTGTGCGCTAGAGCCCACGAGTCACAAGTACTGAGCCCACGTGCCTAGAGCCCGTGCTCCGCAACAAGAGAAGCCACCACAATGAGAAGCCCGCGCACCGCAACAAAGAGTAGCCCCTGCTCACTGCAACTACAGAAAGCCCATGCACAGCAACGAAGACCCAACGCAGCCCAAAATTAAATAAATAAATTTTTTTAAAAAAAGAAATAAGAAATCTAGCTTGGATGTCTAGTGGCCTTAACAGGAGAATGATACCCAGAACAGACAGCTGGGAGCTGCCCAGACTTCACCTGTGATGTTCTCCCTTCTGAGTGTCACAGTTTAGAAAGCACAGTCAGAGCCAAAGGGGACCCAGAGATCAGGAGAATAGTGAAAATGACCTTTTGTGAGGAATGATTTTAAAAGACGTCTGGGAGTATTTATCCCGGAGAAAGAGGTTTCGGGGAACAAACATTTGGCAAGGTGTCCCATGGAAGGGAAACTGGACTGGTTCAAGGTGATCCCCACAGGGCAGAAATGGGATGGACGTGCGGGCATCACAGAGCAGCTCACGTAGGGGATACTGTCCAGCGGTGGTGCTTTCTGGCCTGCTGTGCACTTGGAGAGCTCGGGGCCTGCAGTGGAGAAGCCAGTCTGGGTGGCCCCTTGGCTACAGCTCCGAAGAGGCTAACAGCCCTGGAAGGGGCCAGCAGGGGGTAGCAGAGAATGATTACCTGTGGGGTTTCTTCTTGCTCTTTGGGAGTCTGTGACTCTGTCCCAACGTCACGGTCTAAGACCTGAGTCCCTTTGGTGGAAATGATGGCTGTGTCAGGGATGAGGGGGCTGGTAGAGGGGAGCTGTGCTTCAGCGTCCCATCTGTAAGTGGCTAGGGTAGCCTTCGTGCCCGTGTGTGGGGTGGTGGGAGCAGCTGCCATTCAAGACAAATTAACACTTCTTAGTGGACTTGACTCGGCCACATTTAGGGACTTCCGACTTGGAGTGAGTGCCTATCTGCTCTCTCCTACTGGTCGCCTTAGTTATTCTGAAACTGATTGTTCTGTTTGTGCATTGTCTTGGCCCTTACTTTCTGCAGTTTTGGGGTTTTTTGTTTTTGAGATGAAATCCATATAACATAAAACTAACCATCTTAAAGTGAATAACTGTGTGGCATTGAGTACATTTAAGGGTTGTGCAACCACCACTTCTGTCTAGTTCCAGAAGTTTCATCACTCCAAAATAAAACCTCGTACCCGTTAAGCAGTTATTTCCCCCTCTCCCTCCCCTCGGTCCCTGGCAACCACCAGTCTGCTTTCTGTCTCTGTAGATTTACCTATTCTGGACATTTCATATAAATTGAATTCATATAATATGTGACTTTTTGTGCCTGGTTTCTTTCATTTGCATAATGTTTTCTAGATTCATCCATGTTGTAACATGTATCAGTACTTCACTCCTTTTTATGGCTGAATAATTTTCCAGTGTTATGTATATACCACAATTTGTTTATTTGTTCATCCATTGATGGATACTTGGGTTGTTTCTGCCTTTTGGCTATTGCTAATAGTGCTGCTGTGAACATTCACATACAGGGATTTGTTTCAGTTCTTCTGGGTGTGTACCCTAGGAGAAGAATTGCAAGATCATACGGTGATTCCACGTTTAATTTTTTGAGCAACCACCATACTGTTTTCCATAGAGGCTGCACCATTTTACGTTCCCACAGACTGTGTCCAACGGTTCCAGTTTCTCCACATCCTCACCAACCCTTGTTATTTTCCATTTTGGGGCTTTTTTGGTTGTTGTTTTTTATATACATAGCCATCCTAGTATGTGTGAAGTGGTATCTTGTTGTGGTTTTGATTTACATTTCCCTGATGACTAATGATGTTGATCATCTTTTCATGTGATTATCTTCTTTGAAAAAATGTCTGTTCAAGTCCTTTGCCCATTTTTTAATTGGGTTGAGCCTGCCTGTTTTTGTGTTTAGCATTAAGGTTCTAAACTTGCGGCTTCTCAGATGCCAGAACAGTATAAATATTGCATCTTCTTTTCTTTTCTTTTTTTTTGGCCACCCCACGTGGCAGACGGGATCTTAGTTCCCCAACCAGGGATCAGACCCGCCCCCACTGCAGTGGAAGTGCGGAGTCTTAACCACTGGACCGCCAGGGAAGTCCCCATCTTATTTTCTTAAGCCATCTGTTTGCTGAAAACCTAGTGCACCTACTTATTACCAGGCACCTGAGATGAGGAGAGAGAACAGTGAAAGAGGTAGGGGAAGGTACTTCACAAGGACTGGAGGGCTGTGGGAGAGCTGGCCCATGGGAGCTGTTCACATCTCGGTCCTCCTGGCCATCCTGGAACTCTCAGCAAACAGATACTAGGAAAGTTGCTCACAGCTGTCTCTGGAAAGACTCAGGCTCCCGGGCCACAGGGCCTGCCCTGTCATCTGTGCTTCTTCTGAGTATTACAACATTCAGCAGGCCTCCTCTTGACAGTCCCCTGAGCAGGGGAAGTGTGCCCATGAGCCCTTGACCCTCTTGCCTAGAGTCTGGAGGACACGGGCCCTCTCCGTAGGGCTGGGTTGGGTGGGTGGTCGAGTCACACCCCCTCATTCCCACTGGCTCCATTCCAAAGAAATGGAATTGTAGAAACCAGTCCTGCTTCACCAAGCAGCATAGCCCTTTTCCAGCCTGAAACTGATTCTCCTATATTCTGGGAAGAAACTCTCTCTGCGAGAGGGGAAAAGGAAGCCCAAAGTCAGAGACCCAAAATCATGTTCTCCTTGAATAATTCTCCCATGGGAGACTCCCTCTCTCTGGCTTTGGTTATATGATCAAGCTGCTGGAGATGGTCCCAACCCCAGACAGCCTTACAAAGGCCAAGTTAGCACTGCCCAGCTTACGTGCCATGGTCGAAGATGATGCCATCTTCCCATAGTCTGAAATTCTCCAGTAGAGGCTTACTTCTGAGTCTTGGAAAGCTTTTATCTCTTAGGGGTTGGTTTTTATTTTTCCTTATTAAAAGGCGTATACTCTTCCGCCAGGGTTAACTTAAGATTTATCAGGTAATAGGCAGGTTTTACAAAGAAATGTTGCATGAAACATAGGAGAGATCCTAGTAGAAGATGAAAGAAAATAAAAATGACTAAAACACACTAAACTGCTGTGTTTTTTTTTAATGGAGGTGAAATTCACATAACAAAATTAATCATCTTAAAGTACTGAATTGTAATTTTTTTTTTCAGGCAAGGCTTTATTGGGACCCCTGCTGCAGCAGGGGGGGAACGAGAACAAGCAACAGGTTCCCTTGCTTGCTCGCTCGCTGAGTGGGGGCGTGAGCTTGTTCCTTATATGGGGTGAGGGTAGGGGTGTGTCCAGGGGTCAGGCCGGAGGGGTGGCTTCGGTGTTTTGCCCACACCTCTGGTGGTGTTGAGTGCAGGGGGCGTGCTCAGTTGAATTGTAATTTAGTGGCACTCAGTCTGTTCACAATGTTGTGCATCCGTCACCTCTACCTGGTTCCAAAATGCTTTCATCACCCCCAAAGGAGACCCTGTACCCCTTAAGCAGTCACTTCCCGCTCCCTGCTTCCCTAGCCCCTGGCAGTCACTAATCTGCTTTCTGTCTCTATGGATTTACCTATGCTGGCTATTTTGTACCGATGGAATCATACAGCATGTGGCCTTTTGGGACCCACTGTCTTTTTTAGACATCCCTCCCCCCCCCCCACAAATCTATTATCCCTTGCCAAGATCAGGGAATAAACTTTCTAAATATAAGGAATGAATGAAAACTCTCCGCTTGAATTCATACTTAAAATGTCCCACAAAAGTAATTTTCAATCTTTAGAATGACGTCTCTACTCTCTCCAAAGCATAGTGCTGGGTATTGCAGTGGCCTCTGCCCATCAGGACAGACAGGCCCTGAGGGAAAAGGAAGCAGAAAGGCTTGAGGCCCCTGCAGGCTGCGTGGGCCCCTGGCCTCAGCCTGGTCCCCGGGGAAGGCTGCAGGGGCCATCGTGCAGTCGGGCTGCAGGAAGGCCCTGACCCTTCCCATACAGTGGCTGCTCAGGTCCGTGTGTGTGTGCGCGCGCGCGCCCAAGTTCATCTGCCAAATTCAGGATACGACCCTGGTCTTTCCGGGCTTTTCTTTCTGCCTTTCCCTAATCGCATCTGGGCGTGCTCTCTTAAAGGGGAAGTGGTGCGTTCTGACTGGCCAGGGCGCTCAGCCAGGAGCCAGGAAACGGCTCCCACGAGTTGCCGAGTTGCGCTGCCCAGCGTGTCACTGGCTCAGCCCCCTTATCCAAACAGCGAGGCTGTCTCCCTGGGATGTGTAAGTGTGAGCACAGGGCACGCTTGCCACACAGGATGGCGTGGGGCTGGGCCCAGGTCACGGCAAGCAGAGCGTGCTGTCAGCCCACGATCCATTTAGCAAGTCCGAGGTGGAGCTTAGGCGGTGCCCTTGGGCTGTGGGCTGGCGCTGAGACAGGGCTGAGGCGTGGAGTGGGGAGAGTTGCTGCCTGAGAAAGAGGTCAGGAGTAGGAGGCTGGGTTGGGGACCGGTCTATTTTGGACAGGCCTTCTGGAGGCGCCAGCCTCGGGGCCTGGGGAGGAGTGGAGTGGAAAATTTTCTAGCACACCTCTCCTAGCCCCGGGAAGCAGCTGCACTGAACCTTACCAGCTCGTCCCCTCCACTTCTCTGCATTTATGTGCAGCTCCAGACACACTTGATGCATTTATCTACTCGCTACTGATTTTTCTTGGTCATTTTTATATGCAAGCGGTGCTAAGCAATGTTTCGGGTCTTTTTCACTCCAACTTTAAAAATTGCTGGAAACTGGCAACCTGTGGTTTTTCCTTCTTTATTCTTCGCGGATGGTCCTCGGTCCGGTGTGTGCACACGGTGGTCCCTGAATCCACGCTGGTGGCCGGCCAGCTGGCGGACTGGCCGGCGCCCGAGCGCGATTGGCGGCGCACCTGGCCTGGTTTCTAGCGGGGTTGGTTTCCTGTGTGCCCGCGGGGAAACCGAGGAAGGGCTCACGCCCACTCACGCACAGCCGGGGGCTGACTCAGCGTCCCGAGCAAGTAGCTGATGGTAGCGAAATAGACCCTTGCTGTATTTTAGACTCCTTCCTACCCTTGGTTTTCGTGTGTATGGTGGTGATGGTTGATCTTCAATCATGTAAAAAGCTGTGTTTTCACCGAAATAATTCAGACCTGCTCCTTAAAAAAAGGGGAGCAGAGGGAAAGAGAAGGGGACTGGAGGGGGAAAAACAAGTGGTGTCTCCGTACATGTACACTGAGAGGACAGAACCACACCCTCCTTCAAGACAGCTTCCTGTTTGCCACTGCCAACTGCCACTCCAAGGAGAACAGAAATGCTTCCGTTATTAGTGACTGCTGTCGGACCACAGAAGCCTCTGGGTGACGCCCCGAGCTGCGCAGTGAGCTGGGACTTTGCACCTCTAGAGACTGTGGCCTGCACTCCTGAAACTGGAGGTCGGTACAGATAGGAATCAAGCAGCCCTGGCTTCTCCTTACTCAGCCGATGTTTCTTAAACAATTGTGCTCCCGTAGGATTCTTGTAAACGAATAGTTTTAATTCAGGGGCAGGGAGAAGGTAGGGAACTGCCCCCGTAGGAAAGCTTCTGCTTGTATTTTTTTTAATCTACATGTGTATGTGTTAGGGGAACTTATGTGAAGTGCCTACTGTGAGTTGGCACCGGGGCAACCACCTTCCATGTGTCATCGATCCTCAATTCTCATTTCTTCAACAGTGAATGTAGTGAGTGCCTACCAAGGCCAGACCCTGGGCTGAATGCCAGGGATGAGAGAGGGCACAAGACATCTGCTCTCCGTGCGTCCAGTGACAGGACGCCTAGGCCAGTAAACCAGCGATTACAGCGTGGGACCTGTGCTAAGATGGGGGGCCTCAATGTACTATAGGGGCACCTGCCTACCCGTAACCCTATGATGTGGGCATTATGGTTCCCACTGTATAGGTAAGGAAACTGGGCCTCAAGGGGTTAAGTTATTTGCCCAAGTCACAGAGCTAATGAGTGACAGAGCTGGGATTTGAGCCCGGATCTTTCTGATTCCAAAGACAGCAGTGTTTGGTCCACATTTCCAGTGACTCCCGAAGCTTGTGTGGAGCAAGAGAATTACCTCGGGATCTTTTTAAAAATACAGATTTGGGAGCCCTGGCCCTGCTGTCCCAAGAAGAGGAGCCCTGGGCGGCACCAGGAGGTCTCAGGTGGATAGTGGCCTGGGCTTTTTCCCGACCTCATGCCTCAAGATCCTCCAGCCCTTCCTTGAGGCGTGCACCACGCATGCCTGTGACAGGGGCCAGGGCTTTTCATGTGCTTAGCCCAAGGCACCTGGGTAAAGGCCACTGATGTGGCCTCAAGACAATGTCGGGAAGATTCGGCCCAGCTGTTCAGGTATTTTAGACAATGGGAATCCCCGTTCTTGTATCTTCCCACCAAAGATACCCCAGCTTTGCCCAGCTTCCGGCTGCCTGCCACGCCTGTCCCTTCAGTGCCCCTGGAGCGGGGATGACGTCAGCTGTGCCATCTTAAGGTAGAATCCGACAGCTTATCCTAAAGCTGGAAGCCACCAGTTTTCACCTTAGCTGTGGTGGTGCTGTTTTTACACTCATGTGACTTGCACAGTGGGTATGTTGGTGGTTGGGGCCGAGGTCACTCTGGCGGAGAAGTTAATACCATGCAGGTGGGACTCCTTGTCAACCCCTCCACTACCATATCAGCTCCAGACACACAGGAATAGCCGGGGCAATAAAAGGCGAGGATGGCAGCTCTGTCCCATGGGGCAGGCAGGCTGTTCACTGGCCTCAGGTCCTCCAGGTGGCAGCCCACCTTCAGAGGGGACCCTGTTCTCTACTCTCAGGGTGACCAAGTGGTGGCCAGCCAGGACCTGGAGAGTGTGTCCTCTCCCTGAGGGAACCCTCGGGCCATGGCAGTGTCTGTCTTATCACCACCATTATATTTCGGTGCTTGGCGCATGGTACGTGCCAAAGAGATGCTTTAAAAAATGAGTGAATGAATGAATGAGGTGTGACTTTAACACTTGCTTTTCTCTCCTTCCTCCTTTTGTATTTGCACCTGTTTTCTCCCCTTTGGCCTCTCTGGTTAAGGATGTGTTAGTGTTTCTGTTGCTGTTGTTTGTTTTTCTTTTTTCTTGTATGGATTTAAAAAACAACTTTAACAAAAATAGAGGCATCCTATATCCTTCCCTTTTTTCCTTTTCTATCTGTGTTATATATTCATGTATATATATGTTAAATGTTTTACATTTTTATAGATTAATGATTAGTGTTTGCATATACTGGTGATATTTTTAATTTTCTTGTGAATTTGGGTAGTACTGTCTCACATACACATTTCCTTAGATTGAGATAACCCTCATACCTGTCATTTTCAGTTGTTTTATCATAGACCAGGTTGGTTATGGTATTTTTTACTATTGTAAGCAATGCTGCTGAGAATATCTTTGAACTTTTCTTGGGGAGGGATATTTCCTTGAGGTCTATTTTCCAGACTAAAATTACCAGGTTACCAGATCAAATGCTTTTTTTTTTTTTCTTTAATAGATTTCATTTATTTATTTATTTATTTATTTATTTATTTTTTGGCTGCGTTGGGTCTTCGTTGCTGTGCGTGGGCTTTCTCTAGTTGTGGCGAGCGGGGGCTACTCTTCATTGCGGTGCGAGGGCTTCCCACTGTGGTGGCTTCTCTTGTTGTGGAGCACAAGCTCTAGGCGCGCAGACTTCAGTAGCTGTGGCTTGCGGGCTGTAGAGCACAGGCTCAGTAGTTGTGGCGCATGGGCTTCAGTAGTTGTGGCTCGCGGGCTCTAGAGCGCAGGCTCAGTAGCTGTGGTGCAGGGACTTAGTTGCTTCACGGCATGTGGGATCTTCCCGGACCAGGGCTCAAACCCGTATCCCCTGCATTGGCAGGCGGATTCTTAACCACTGCGCCACCAGGGAAGCCCTGTGAATGCTTTTTAACTGATATCATCAACACGAGGTTGCTCTCCAGAGAACTGTCATCCCTTGGAAGTACCCCCAGCAGTGTGTACATGTGTTTGTTTCCCCACAGGTCTATATTGTTGGGGGTGTTTTTCTCCTTCGGCTAGGTTAAATGTCTAGTGAGGGCATCCTTGGGGGCTGATGGAAATACATCAGGGCCCTGGAAAGTCCCTGGGACTCCCCAAATCCTACCTGGCAGTGGTTGATGCCAGAAATGTATAAATAACCAATAGAAGAGCGCAGGTGGGGTGGGGGAATGCCTCCGAGAGGGAGATGTAAAAAGCATCCCAAGTTATCTAACTTCAGAGCTGTATCCTGGGCCAGCTCTGAAAATGGGAGATGCTTTGTTAGAATCTTCAGAGAAGTTGTATTGCTTACGTGTAGAGGAAAGACAGTATCCCAGAGGGTGGCATGGAGGAAAGGGCATTGGCTCTGGGGCCAGGCAGGCCTGGGCTCACCTTCTAACTGCCAAGGTCACTGTGACCTTGGCCTTGTTTCATAATCTTGCTAAGCTTTAATTTCCCCATCTACAACGAGGAGGCTAACAGTATCCACTTTGGGGGGTTGTTGGGTAGATTGCATGAGCTGGTAGGTGTAAAAGTAGCTTGCTCAGTGCCTGACACATAGTAGGCATCCAAGGAATGCTGCTTCTCTTCCTAACTGAATGAATGGGCACAGAGTGACCAGATGGCCGAGAAACCAACCCAGAGCCTAGGGGGATTTGAGAACTGAGCCGGCACGAGCAGTGTAGGCACCGGCCCACAGTGGCTTTTGTCAAAGGGCCCCAGATGGTGTGTGTTGCCCATCTGGGTAGCCGGTGAAGAGGGGTAAAGAAGAACTAGTATAAGCTAACTGGTGACAGGCACCCATGCTTGAAGGAACACCTCCCCAGCCACTCAGGCCCTGACAGCTTTTAAAGAGGCACCGCAGCCCAAGGAGGGAGTGGGCTCCTGGGCAGCTCACAAGCACTCCTGGCACAGGAGCTGCTTGGCACGCCTCTGCCTGCCACTCGCTGCCTGCCTTAGTCACTTGACTTTCCTGTGTCTTCATTTCCTCCCCTGCTGAGGAAAGCTGATTCAATATCCCCCCTCTAACCACCATGGCACTATATTTAGTGGCCAGCTACAACTGTGGCAAATGAGACCACAGCTCAGATGCTACCCCTGCTCTCTCCACTTCCGAGCCTTAACAGACTCTGGACAGGTTTCCGAAATGCAACCTGCCTCAGTTTCCACAGCTGTAAAATGGGGGCATACCTGCCTCACCCCCTCACCAAGTGGTTGCAAGATACAGCTAGCGTGGTTCCTGCATGATTCCCTGGGCCAAGGTGTGTGCTCTGCCCCTCACCCTCCGGCTCCAGTTTACTTTTGGAAGGTCCCTTGGAGTTCAGGGTTGTCCTTTATGGAAAGCATCCTGACCGCAGCTACTAAAGCAGATAGAATCCATTGATAAAATAGAACCCGGCTAATGATTTGCCAAGCACCTGCTCTCAGAGGTGAGGGCTGAAGGAGTCTCAGCACTGTCAAACGAGCAAGCCAGGAGCTGGCCTAAGCCCAAGTGAGTTTACACAAGCGTGTCGGGCCACAAGTGACTGTGGTGCGCACACTCTGTTGGGGGCGGGGGCGGGGCGGGGATTGATCCCTTAAACACCATATTGGAAAATTCCCAATGCGTTCTTTCTAAAACTGGTACAGGGAACCACACTGGGTGTTGGCGGCCGGCTCAGCCATTCGTGAGGCGTCTGTGCTGAGGTTTTAAATGCAGGACACTGATGCTGTGAGTATAAAAATATCTCAGTGAATAAGCATGGGGGGAGGGGAGGGTTCCGAATTTTTACGGAGATGCAATGGCCTGAGAACCTGGTGGACTTTTCCCAGTGGAGAGTAGTAAGGGGAGAGGATTGTGGAGACACCAGGGCTCCCCGCACGGTGTCTGCAAGCCCCCTGCTCAGCTGGTCTCTGGGATTGCACCCTGGAGTCCCTCATGGATGGTTAGGCTGTACACAGTGAAGCAGGTGGTCTTAGAACAGCCAGTGGCTGAGGCCATGCTCTGGATTTCCTGTGATGGAAATGCAAAAAAGTAAAAGGATTTGGGTTTTCCTTTCTTCGGTCATTTCTTTGGGGTTGAGGTCTCAGGCTATAGCTGATTGGTACCTTAAAAGCTGCCACATTAGGTGTTTTTCCCCCTCTCCCTAGGGGAGTCAGGTGCCCTGCTGAAATGCCCGTACTCAGTGGGGAGGGGAGGTGTCCAGCAGCCTTCCAGGCTCTCCCTATATGCTGCAGCAGCTTCTAGGATTTCAAGGTGGTAGAGCTCAGAGTTAAAACCACAGGCTCTGAAGACATCCACAAATCTAATGTTTCCTAGCTCCATGAACTTGGTCAACTTGTATCTCTAACCTCAGTTTCTTCATCTGTAGAACAGATATAATAATTGTACCTCTCCTAGGGTATTGTAAGAACTAAATACTAGGCAATTACTAAGGTAATTCAAGTATTTAGTAGAGTTCTTGGCACATGGGAAAGTCTTAATAAGTTATTATTACTATTGGCCAGAGGACAGAAGGGGTGAGACCAGAGGTTGCTGATCAAACGTCAGTCACTGAGGTCGTTACTGATGTAGTGGACATTTAATTCTGCGTGAATGTCCTGACAGTGATTTTCTGTTTTCACTTCAGTAAGTAAGTACTCACATTCAACATTAGCACAATAGATTGGCTTGGTCTTTCTGGCCCATGATCTGGAAAGAAATGTGTTGCAAAAGCTATAAACTATTGCAACCTTTTTCACTTTGGGAACTACACCTCAAAGAAATAATCTCAAATCCCTTTTTAACTAAATTGTAAAAAAAAAAAAAAAAAAGAAAGAAAGAGAGAAAGGAGAAAAAAGGAAGAAAGAACAAAAGCCAGACAGTAAGTAGTAAGAGAATAGCTAAGTAATCTAAAGCATGATGTCAGTGATTAAATATTACCTAACCATTTAAAATGACCAATATATGGGAATTAGAAACATATAACTGGAATAATGTTAGTTGAAAAAGAATAGTCCAAAATATCGATCGATTACTGTTTTGTTAATGCATCTATGTACATGAACAGAGAATGAGAAAATTTGGAGGGAAAGGGTTTTTTTCTCTAAGATTGCTTCAGTCTGTAGAATATTTTAAAAGTGAGTAAAAAATAAATGTTCTGTCAGCTGTTTCTGGGCAAGGCAAATGGAATTAGAATAATTATAGCGATCCACCTAAAGCAGTCCCTTGACCAAAATGCAGGGGGGGCATGCAGGGGGGGGATGGGTAAGCCCAAAGTAGGTTGAGTTCTTATATCAGAATGATTGTGATGTAAATCTGGAACACTTTACCCAGAGACATTCCACTTGCCTGGCAACATCTTTTTACAAGAAACTAAGACTGTTTTCTCCTATCACCAGCCTGTCGACCTCTCCGACAGTTACCTACGGGCGGGTCTTCACAGGCTAGAGAAACACAGATTGAATAGGAATGACATCTTTCTGAAAAATCTAGTAACTCTGTCCTACCCGGACATCAGTTCTACCCATTTTCAAAAGCTTAGCCAAGTGAAGTAGGTTTGATACTCACCTCCTGAGCGGAAGCTCTTATCACTCTGACCCTGTTTCCCCACTTTAAATTCTTACATAGGCTCTGTCGCCTGCATGGGAGGCTGGCAAGCTCATTCTCCAAGCCGAGGGGACAGAAGTACGGGCCTCTTTGTGGGATACCTTGAAATAGTGACAGATTTAATTCAGTCTGATCAACAAGAAACAGTTTCACAAGTAGGAAATGCTGCTTCAATCTGTTTATTACCATACAAAAATCTCACAGTAAAAAAACCAAACCAAAACAAAACAAACTAAGGGTAAAGGGCTGTCTTCCAAACTTGATGAATATTCTCTCGTTCGCAACTTGTTCTTTCAATTGATCATTCAAGAAAAATTTGTGGGACCAAAATATAAAACCAAGAAGAAGGCTTAGCCATTGATTTAATTTTTTCTGTGAGTTTAGCAGCAAGAACGCCTTGGCAGGGTCACTAATCGTAATTCTCTGGAGGTGATTTTGGAATCCCTGGTCTGGCCCATTCATTTTGTCCTTAATGTCACGGTTCTTTGTGATTTATCTTTGCTTACTGGTATTATTTTCCACTCTTAGTTCAGCAAAGTAAAAATTCTCTTCATTATGAAGGCTTACCTCTCCACCAGAATGGGGGAATACTTCTGCATGTCCCTTCCCCCACCCCCCTGCCAGCTTGAGCACATGAGAGCAAATGAGTGAATGAGTGTGCAGAACAATCCAAAACAGTAGTGGTAAAAATCAAAGTCTTATTTTAGTTTTGGAAACTTCAGCCAAAAAAAAAAAAAATTGCTGAGCAAGACATTTCTGAAGGGCAGAAAGAACTATGCTATGGATTTGAAGTGAGAAGCCTTGGTTCTGAACTCAACCCTGCCACCAACTAGCTTTGCCCTGCAGGCTGGTAACTGATAACCTCTCTAAGTGATAACCTCATCCATCAGCAAGCAGAGGGGACGAGCTGACTTTTAAGATCCAGTTCTAACCTTCAGTGATTCTAAGTCCTGTGCTTCCGAATTCCCTGGCTTCACATCTTGGTCACAGTACACCCCGTTTCCTGCCTTCCTGAGAAGCAGCTAAGCCCTTGCCCATAGCACAGAGGCCCCATTCCTCTCATAGCCACTGGCCCTGACCTTGGCTAGTCACCTCGCCTCGCTGGGTCTTCTTTAGCCAGTCAGTCATGAGGCGGGTGGAGACGGCTGGCTGCTTCCTGCCTGTGTCAAAGGGGTTGTAAAGACCAGTACAATTTTACAAAGGATGAATTCCTCCAAGGAAGATCCTGCCTGAGTAAAATATTTCAATACTTGTGCTATAACTATTGCTATGACATTCAGGAATCACGAGAGATGGGAAGAGAAGGATCAGGTGTAAGTATGCCTTGTATTTATGGTAATGGAGTAGAAAGAGGCCTTCCAGGCCATCTAGGGACCCACTTCATTTACAGATAAAGGCACGGAAACAGAAAGTTTAAGTGGTGAACTCCAGGCCAAAAGCCTAATAATGTGGTGAGGCTGGAACTGGAGCCTGGGTCTCCTGGCTCCTAGCCCAGGGTTCTCTCTACTACATCAAAACAGAGGCCCTGGAACTAGCTCTTGGTTTTCACATCCCTGAACAGGGTGGCTCTGGGAACTGAGCATGTATGCAAGGTCTCCTCTGATTCAGTGAAGAAAGATTCCCCAGTAAAGTTATTCAGTGCAGGCAACCTGTGAACACTGGTCAGGCAGAAACACCCAGCAATCAGATAATCCTCAAAAATCCACTTTCCCCCGCCCCCCAATTCCCGCTTCATCACAGGATTAGAGTCAGTCGGCTTGGAGACAAACTGGCAGCCCATTGGTACCAGGAAGTGCAGAGGAAGCCCAAAGGCTTGTCCCTCATAGCCGTAGTCAGTCTGGCTTTCTATCCAGGGTACCTGGAATAGCAGCCAGAAATGCCTCACTAATGAGAAAAGTGAGACTCGGCTCGGAGATGGAAGGAGAGTGGGATCTGCCATCTTTGCCCCCATCTTCTTCGTTTTCACGTTCAAGCCAGATCTCCAGCTTTGTGATCTCTAGTCCTTCCCATCTGGAGATCTGTTATCATTTCATTTATTTATTCAACACGTAGTAATTAGGCACTAACTATATGTGGGGCTTTGTAGTAGGTACGAGGGAGCCAGAGGGGACTTAGGATTTCAGAGCGTTTGTCTTTTGGGGCTTCAGGATTCCTTCCTGTAATTGTATACAGAGTTTTGGGGCATTTTTCTTGAGGATTTCAGAGCGTTTGTCTTTTGGGGGTTCAGGATTCCTTCCTGTAATTGTATACAGAGTTTTGGGGCATTTTTCTTGGGACGGGTCCTTAACGTTTATCAAATCTGTTCCCCTGTAACAGTTAGGAACTGCCGTAGTGGGTGTACACCAGAGCTTTACCTCGTGCACCTACTCTCTTGGTCAACATTCTTATCCTGCCCATCAAGTCGAGACCACAGGAGCCGAACGAGGGTGAACAAGTGGGGCATGTCTCCCAGGGTGCTGGTATTCTCTTAGAGCCCCAGGAAGGGGCTGCCCACGTCCAGGCCCCAGACCTGTGGATTCTGCCTTCAGCGTTGATGTCCTCCTGCATGTCCTGACCCGGCACCTGTGGCCCTGGACCTCAGTGAGCCCTGGAGAGGCCACAGGGGCGTGTGGACAGATGCTGGGCCACCTTCTGGATCTAGAAGACCCTTTCATTCAGCCCTGCTGAATGTCACAAGTCCTTGTGACTTAAGTGCTCCTGCTAGGGGTCAGGTTTGAGAAATTGCTATTTGTTATCTGAAAAGTCCTACCCTCCCCACTGCCCCGAGGGACCATGTGGCCTCTGAGTGGCTGTCTGGGGATGGCTTGGGCTGTGTGGTTCTCTCACTACGTTCCCAGGACACCGGGCATCCCCTCTACTAGTCCTGTGGCCGTGGTCTTGCAGGAGGATCGCCTGGTAAAGCCTCCCATGATAACTGTAGTGCGAGTTCAGCTTGCCACTTGATACAGAAATTCAGAAGGTAATCACTGCTAGTTGGTGGGATATGATGTCAAGCAAACCGTAGTCAGAACTGAGGCTTCGGGGACCGACACTGCAAGATCAGCACTCTCCTCTTTGCCTGTAATGTACACGGCTATGCATGTGACTCACTTGCTACAGATGGTGTGCTGAGTTCTGTTCTTTCTCCCCCTGTAGAGAGAAGACACGGTTCAATGTGTAGACCTTCTCCCTCTCCGGCGTCGCCACCCTCCAATGCCCGGACATCACTAGTACAGGTGAAAACAAAAGCCTGTCTCAGCGGCCATACCTCTGCCAGCAGCTCCTCAAAGCCATTCAAAACGCCCAAAGACAATCTCCTAACCTCCAGCAGCAAACAGCACACAATCTTTTCAGCGAAGGGATCAAGGGACAAAGCATGGTGAGTGTCGGGTGCTGGCAGCCATCTGTCCTCGCTGCTTGTCCCTGTCACCACAGAAAACAGTGTTTACCCAGCGGCTTTGTTCCTGGGCATCATGTCCAGAAATTTGGGGAAGTGGGGAGGGAAGGGACAGAAAACCAGAATGATGGGATGAGAAACCTAAATACCAGGAGAAACAGGGCACCTTAAAGGACTATCTGCCCGACAGGGGAATTTTTTCTGCTCCTGAGAGCTGAGGCAAGTTGTGTCTAAGAAGAGGGTAACAGGGAAATATTCCTCGGTTATACGGTCACCTCTCAATTTTCCACCCCGGTGAACAGAAGTGTTGGTATAAATAATCAAAAGCACCGCCAGTCTGCCCCGCAGGGAGTGAGGTCCTGCTGCTGCCCCAGGGCCCTGGAAGGCAGGCCCTCCCCCCAGGGCTTCCCATCGCGAGCAGCCTGGCCTGCACTCCGTGAAGGAGCTGCCAGCAGAGGCAGGTAATTGGGAGCTGAGGACGGAAGGAAGGAAGGAAATCCAAAGGGAATGTCGCTGCCTGCGACGTGATGGGGTGGGAGAGGGCTGGTGGCAGGTGACTGTGAAAAATCAGAGGCGTTTAATTCACTTTTTTATCTCCGTCTTTACCGAGAAGTCAGAAGAGGTTACCTGTGGAATGGACAGATAGGAAACCAAAGTGAAAATGAGCACAGGAGGCAGAAGATGAGTATCTTCAAATGCCAAGGACCCAACTTGGAACCCTTAGGGACCGGCTTAGTACGGAGCCTCTAGCCTTACCTTGCTGGCCTCGTGAAGGCAGACAAGGGATAAGTGTGGACTCTGTTCGTTTATATATCTAAAGAGAAAGCATCTTCTGTTAATTCATGCTGCAGAAGATGTCTTCTTACACTTCTTACGTTTCTTACACTTTCTTACTTTTAATTACACTTACGTTCATAGCTGGGAAAGCCGTGGACTAAAAATCATCCATCGATTGGTTTGTCACTGCACGCGGGCAATTTTGATGACTTTGTAAAGAGCTAATTATGCCAGATCAACTAAGGGGCCTCTTGTGACAGAGAGGAAAGGTTTAGACGTGGCTGTCAAGGAGGGGAGGCACCTGTCACGCAGCCAGGGCTCACGGACGAGCTTGGTTCTCTCGAGTGTTAGGCTCTCCATGCTGTAAGAGGACATAGCTGCTTAGGGAAGACCTAGCCTGAGAGTGACAGTTGGTGGCCTCTGGGCCTGCCTGCTGGTAGCGTGAGTGTCCTTCTTATGGTGACCTCGGAGAGCCCCTGAAAGGTTGTTTGCCAAGGCAGCATCTGGTGTCCTGATGTAAGCACTTCCTGTATCACTGCCTATATACAAATCTCAGGTGGGTGACCTTGGGCAAATGGCTTGATCTTGGTGTGCCTCGGTTTTCCTCATCTGTAAAATGTGGTTACTGATATCTCTACCCCACAGGATTTTTGTGAGGATGAAGTGAACTAATTTTTATAAAAGCAGGAAGCGTGATGTCTGGAGCAGGGAACACGTTCAATGAATATTTGATGATAACGTTATTGTTATCATTATTATCACGTGTGCCAAAGGACAGAGCTCCTATAACCAGGGAGACAGGTTGAGAAGCCCAGTCTCCTGGAAAAAGTAGGGAAATGGCTCTTCAGACTCAGACTGAAGTTGAAAATGGAAAAGGATAAAACCGTTTATTCAGAGTCTAGAAATGAGCTATAGAGCAACTAAATGAGGAAAGCTGGGCAGGGGGCTCATGGGGAGTAAGTCAGAAGGAGACTCGGGGGTCATGGAAGATCATAGCATGAATGCAGTAAATGATAACTGATAAACATGGTCCCAGGAGGGTGAGATGCAGCACCAAGAATTCTCCCAGAAGGCAAGGCTTCAAGGGAGACCGCTCAGGTTAGATCATCCTCCATGGTCGGCTCACACCAGCTCAACACGCACTTACTAAGCCCTGCTATGCGCAAGGCCCCTTCAGCTAGAGGCAGAAGGTGGTTTTGAAAGAATCTGAAAAAACTAGCCAGGGTCCAAAGAAAAGCAACCAAAAGGATTGCAAGAAGGGAAATAAGCCCTTATGAAAAAAGGCCTCCAAAAACTAGAGCACTGACCTTGTGTGAAGAGCAGAAAGCTCCTGGGCAATTTACCTAACTTCAAGTAGGTAGATATCAGGCAGATCAAGGGAGGCATGCCGAGTGAGGCTGCGCGTTGACTGCAGCAGCCTCCTGCCTGTTCTCACCTCCGGTCAGCCCATCCCCTGCCCACCGTCACTGGGGACTCATATTGGAGGGCTGGGAAGATTTGGTTTGGGGGCTTCCAGGGCCCGCCTCAGTTCAGGGAGCCTTCCCCAAAGGGCGCTGTGGAAGAAGGAGCACTGGAGGGGCAAGGAAAGCCAGTTCAAGGTCCAGCTCGGCCACTAACTTTCTGTGTGACCCTGAACAAGTCACTTAACTTCTCTGAATCTTATTTTCAAGCCTGAATATTTTGTGATTTTTAAGACACAATCCTCAAAAATTCTTCAAGGTTCCTCACTGTCTACTGAATTAAGACTTAGGACCTCAGCCCTTTATATACTGTAGAATCTATTCCAATGGGTGCACAAAGGGAAAAAAAAAAAGGAGAACCAGAGCTGAGTTCCCCTTTAAAAGTCAAGCACCTACATCTAGAAGGAGGTGTATCTATAAGGACCCTCTAAAAACTGACTGCAAATCCCCCTAATCCAATCTTGATCATTCAGTAACATCCCATTACTCCAGCTTCCCCACCATGTCTTCCCCTGGTCCCTTTGCCTAAACCATCCGTCGTCTTTATTCAATTTAACATTTAATGAGCACCTACTATAATACTATGTGCCAGCTCTATAACAAGCCCTGAAGATATACAGGGCTTGGCACCTATGGCACCTCTGTGCAAGTTAGAAAAAGGCCTGGATACAGCCCTGGACCAGAGTGCACAATTGGCTAATGGTCTTCATTTCTTATTCATTTCCTCAGCCAGTCATCTAGTGCAGTCCGTAACCTGCACAACTGTACACTGCGCCCTTGAATACAAAATTAAATAAGACACACACACTGTCCTAGGGAGTCTGTAAAAAGAGACATAAGCTAACACAGAATACAACATGATAAGAGGTAAGATATTGGTAGCACAGCAGAAGGGCACCTAACCCAGGCTGAGGACTCAGAAAAAGTTTTTCAGAAGAGGTCACACTTGAGCTGAACTTGAAGGATAAATAGGAATAACCTACACAAAGAAAACTGGATTAGAATGGTAAATCTTATGATTGAGATAGATAGATAGATAGATAGATTTTTTTTTTTTAAACACAATTTTAAAAAAACTTTTTTTTTTTTTAAGAAAATGGGGAGGGTGTTCCAGGCAAGGGGAACAGAACACGCAGAAGTACTTGGCTGTCGGGAGAGGCAGGAGATGAAACTTGAGTAGGTGAATGAGGGCCAGGTTATAAAGTTCTGCTGTATGAGCTAAATTCAGGAATTTGGGCTTCACCCTGAAAGCTGCATGGAGCTGTTAGAGGAGCAGTTTTCAATTGTACTAAGACCTCCCGAAAGCAGTATAAATGATGGCATGAGGGGCCACTCAAGAAGCAGCCAGAAGAGTGAGGGTGCTATTGCATAACCCAGGTGGGGCGTGGTGACAGCCCGGACCCAGGCAGCGGTAGTGGACGTGTGTGGAAGGGGCCGGGTGGGAGAGGTGCTGAGGAAAACCCCACAGGACTTTGGGGCTGGTTGTATTAGGGCTCGTAATGCAAGGGAAGTGTTTAGGGTAATGTTCCTGGCTTGGACAGCTGGGTGACTGGTCCTGCCACTTCCTCAAGAGAAGGACAGAAAGGGCCAGAGTCTAGGGTGGGGAGGAGAGGATGAGTTCCGCCGGGGAGTCCATGGAGTTTGAAGTATCTGAGAAATATCTACATGGAGATGTCCGCTGGGCCTTGAGTGTTTGGTCCCAGAGGTCGGGAGAGAGGCACGGGCTGGGGATGGAGATTTGAGAGTTGTCGGCGTAGACACGGGCATTGAAGCCGTGATACAGATGGGGATTCCCGGGAAGATATGTGGCTTAAGAAGAGCGGGAGCCAAGGGCAGGGCCCTGGAGAATGGGGCCCGAGGAGGGGAAGAACCGGAGGAGGCGGGGTTCCTTCCGCAGCATCCCGTCCCTTCTCTCCTGGCCCAAACCCCGACTGCTCCTCACTGCCCATCCCAGGGACCACCTTCTTCTCAAAGCCTTTCTCTCTCTTATTCTCTTCCTTGTTGCCAGCCACCTGGTACGCTAGCATCTCCTTTTCGTCCCCGCTGCACTGCATCTTTGCCTCACCCGTGGCTCGTTCTGTGGTGCTGTAGATTAGACCTCTGTATTCCTTCTACTCCGCGGCAATTGCGGGGCCTCTCACATGGCAGGTCCTCACACTCAGCAAACACAGTCCCCTTGTCAGTAAATATTTGTTGAATTGAATGAAATGGATCTGGCCATTGGAAAGCATCATAAGATTTCCATTCCTGGAGATGGTTAGTCCTTTATCTAGAATTGTTTAGACTGGCACTGTCCAATCACATGTAATGTGCACCACACATGTAATTTAAAATTTTCTAGTGGCCACGCTGGAAAAAGTGATCAGAAACAAGTGAAATGAATTTTGAGCAATATGTTTTATTAAGCCTAATACAACCACAGTATTATTTCAATATATAATCAGTGAGATAGATTGTTCTTTTTTTTTTTTTTTTTCTTAAGTCTTCAAAATCCTGTGTGTGTTTTATACTTACCGCACATGTCAACTTGGACACTAAATTATCACTGGAAATACTTGATCCATAGTTAGACTTCATTAAAAAAAAAAAAAACAAAAAACAGCTATTATAAAATAGATTTGCATACTAAGCTGTTCGAAAACATACTTAAAACATTTTCTTATAACTGAATCAAGTACCTATTTTTAAATTGTAATGAATTCAAATTAAATAAAAATTAAAGTTCAGATCCTCAGCCACATCGTAAGTGCTCAGTAGCCACAAATGGCTAGTGGCTCTTGGATCAGACGGCACAAACCTGGACACCTGGGCCAGGCGAACCCTCTGGTTCTTTGATTCACAGGTGTGTCAAGGTGGCTCCTTGGGTCTCTTTAATGCTCTCCTCCCTGACAGGAGCTGCTAAATTCCAGGGTGGAAGGAACTCTCCTGCTTTCTCACATTCGCCTGCTGCTGCCAGGGGTTTGGTGGGAGCAGACCCAGAGGACCCAGTTTGGCCATGTAGAGAACCCCCTGCCCAAACTCTGTTCCCTGCTTCCAGGAGCTGTGCATCTAAAGGCCAAAGCATAAGCCGTGCCTGCAGGTGGTGGGCCATGGCCTTTAGATGAGATTAACAGCAGGTTAGCAACACGCCCTTTTCCAAGTAGCTCAAATTCACGGTGTCCGGCCATAAAACGCCGCTCCTAAGTTCAGGCCCACCTCCTGCCGTCTCACAGAAGGTTAAATGGTCCGTGGATTTGTTGTTTTCTCCCTTCTGTGCCTGGAGAGGTTAAAAAGTAACTGCATTAGAAGAAAGGGGGAAACAGGGCATCCCTGCGCTGCCAGCCTTGTCCCCCTGCAGATCTGCCTAGCAGCACCCACGGTTCGCCCAGCTCCCAGGCTCTCAGAGCCCCTCTCCACTAATTCACCGTCCTGCCCATGGGGACCACCCCTGGGGGAGCCAGAGGCCAGAGAATACCCTTGGAGCCCGTAAAGGTGGAGGGAGGTGGGTAAGACTTCCCAGGTGGAAGTCGAGAGGGAATTACGACTGGCTCTTTCTGAGCTCAGACGAGCGTCTCAGACTTTTCTTATGAGTCGCTGCTCATCCGGAGAACCAGCTCCTTGCACGGGGTCTGCATCAGCCGGTCTGACTTGCCCACCTGCTGCCGCTTCAGCCACCCTGGTGCAGCGCGTTGGGCGATGGGGGAGCTCAAATCCGCAAAGCCACTGATGTGGGCGGGAGCAGGGAGGAGGTTTTCCTCCCCTGCATGGCTTGCTGCCTTCTCTTCGGGCCTTATCAGCCCACTGTGCGCTGAATGCTAAATGTGCTCAGCTATTAAAAATGCAGAAGATGAGCCTGCCGCTCCGGAAGGAAAACGAACCAGAGCACGAGAAAAATCAGCAAGCTCCCGGGTCTCCTTGCGTGTGCCCGGCGGCGGGTGGAGGAGGGCCCCCCTTCTCACAGAGGCAGGGCTCCTGTGGGTGTTCAGGATGGGAGGCGTGTGCTCCTGGGCGGCGGAGGCTGTGCGGTAGGGGCGCTCTGGAAGCTCTCCCGCCGCCTTATGGAGAAGGGAGTGATAACGGCGTGGCGCCGTGGGAGAAACGAGGCTGGCTTACGGCTGTTACCTGATGTTGGCGTGAACTGGGGGCAAGACCACGGCTCAGTATCGATGGCTCCCACAGGACGTAGGGAGTGACCTCAGGACTTTGGCTGAGGCTGGAAAATTCTAGAGACCCAAAGGGCTGCAGCAGACCCACCAGGTGACCTAACCGCTCTGACCACCCCAGTTCCCTCAGCAGGGTTCGTGCGGTGCCCCTGCCCTGCTCAGTATTCTTCAGTGGCCCTCGGTTGTTTGCCCACAGAAGCTCAACCCCTTTGGAGGTAGATATATGATCTGGCATTTCCCACCTGTCCAACACCTACTGCCAGTGTATTAACCCCTTCATTTCATTTTCCAGGTGTCCCGATCTCATTGTAGCTCCTCGTGTGCTGTTTCCCCTACCGGGAGTGGCCTCCTCGCCTGTCCCTACACATACTTAAAATCTCTACATGAGCATCACTTCCTCCATGAAGCCTTCCTGGACTTTTTATACAGACTGAGGTGCTCCTTCTTCTAAGCTCCCATTAACACTCAAGATACCACTATAACAGGTACCATCATACATGGTACTTGTTTGCACCTCTATCCTCCCCTGCCCTGCTGCATGCCCATTTTTTAGCATGGAATCTGGTGTCCAGCAGATATTTCATAAACGAATGTACGATGAGTGAGTGAACGAAGGAAAAGGTCTGTGAAGTACAGCTGCTCCTTCTCCTTCCTCACAGAGATGCTAAAGGAAGCAACAGGTATAAATAATGATTTTTTGAGTTCTCGAGGAGAAATCAGGGTGCCATTTTCCATCACGGAATTCTTTTTCTCTGTTACAATTTATTAGAGTTAGGAAGAGAGAACTAGGTCCTGGGTGATAAAAAGGAAAAACCTTCTGTGCTCTGGCAAGAAGGGAAAGGTATTTTCTTTTCGATTAGAGGCAGCAGTTACAGTCATGACCATAGCACAGGCCCTGCGTGTCGTGTCCCAGGATGCGCTTGACCATATGAGGAAAACCCTGGTCAGAAGGGAAGTGAGGAGGTGGCATGGCATTCCACAGAAGTCCCTCCCTGGACTCCCACTTACAGATCCAGCCCCTCACACACGAGATGAGGGGGGCACATTCTGAGGGCAGTTTTTGCCCCTAGTGGTACAGGTGTGGGTATCAAGGGGGAAGGAGTGGGGCAGAGGAGGAGGGAGGGAGGGTGGGTGGGCTGAAGGAGCAGCCAGAGGTTACTGTGATGAGCCACAGAATAGAAAGGGCAGGTGGGTACGAGGATGGAAGGGAGGCAGGTTGGGATATTCAGGCATCCAGAGGGGATAATGTCCCTGCCAGGACAGGGAGGCATCTGGAGCTGAAGCATCTAAATGCTGCCTGTTCCTTGAGTTTCAGAAGAACAATGGACAGCTCCTTGGGTGTAAACTCAGCTGACCTTGTCGAGTCACAGAAGTGCTCAAAAATAGAGACCAGAGTCTAAGGAAGGAGAATATAGGCTATGACAGCTGGGGAGAGAAAAGAAGTGGCATGACTGGAGAGAGAGAGTCTGAGCCATGAAGGTTGGTAACCACGGTCCTTCCTATCTGCAGAGCACATTGTCATTTTTAGATGCCTTCGTAGCCCCACTCCCTTTTCTTCGGTTTCTTTTTGTTTGTTTGTTTGTTTGTTTGTTGTTGTTTTTTGGCAGCACCGGGAGACTTGTGGGATCTTAGATCCCCAACCAGGGATCGAACCCAGGCCCTCAGCAGTGAGAGCGCAGAGTCCCAACCACCGGACCGCCAGGGAAATCCCAATAGCCCCACTCCCTCTTGAGCCTCAAGGCTACTCGGTGATGAGATGAGGAAACAGATGAAGTGGCTCCCTGAGGTGGCACACACAGCTGGACAGGGGTGGAGCTGGGGTTGTGATAAAGATCCCCGCCCTTAGAGCTCCCTGAAGTTCAACCCCTTTCTCGCCCTTCACTTTGCTGAACGAATGCCCTGGGTCAACCTTTCTAAGCCTCAGGTTGCTCATCTATAAATTAAGGGTGAGGAGGAAACACGACCTCCCATGTGGGCGCAGCCTACCGCCCAGCGCCTGCATGGCAAGGGCGAGTGAGAGGCATGAGGGATGCGGGGAGGTCGACAACACCCCCACAGTGCTGTCATCGCCATGGCTCCTCTACCAAGAAGAGAGACAGCTGCAGGCTGGTCCTTTCCTAAAGCATTTGTGCTGGTGGAGAGCTGGTTTGCTTCGTCTTGTGTTATGTGATTTAACCTTCACTGCAAACACTGACTCAGTCATCAAACACTGATTGAGCCTAAGTGCTAAATAGTATGTATGTGGCTGGGATAACTCCAGAGTGGCGTATGCACTTGGCCCAGCTCCCCGCCCTCAGGTAGTTCATGGTCTGGCCAGGCCACAGAGCCTTAGAACTAAAACCTTGCTCTTTGTTGTGATAAGTGTGGCAGAAAGACCAAGGAAGGCACAGCCAGCGCTGAGGGAGGAGAGGACCCGTCATCCGGATCAGGGCAGCTGCGGGTGTGTTCACCCTGAGGAGGGAGGCGGGCACAGCAGCAGGAGGAACTGCCCACCCACGCAAAGGCCCAGAGCCAGGCGAGCGGACACAGTGTTCCAGGAGCTAGAGTCCCGCGAGGCGCTGGGAGAAGGTGCCCGGGGCGGGAACCGTCGGGGGCCAGCTGCGAGGTTGGACTTGGTCCCCTGGGCGGTGGGGAGCCCACAGTGTCTTCTAAGCAGCGGGATAGCAGGGTCGGATTTGCATTGGTGGAGATGGATTGAGCACAGAGAGAGGCCGGATGATGATGGGATTTCGATACAGGTTCAGGCAAGCCGCGATGAGGCCTGAAGTGGTAACGCAGGAAGGGTGACAGCGTGGGGGAAGGTCTCCAACTGGATGGTGATGTTGTTAACGTGGAGCTTTTTAAAAACACAAAGTGTATTTAATTTGGGGCAAAGCATTTCCTGAGTTTGCTGTAGGGCTCGGCCTTCTGGATGGAGGTGGTTTGGGTGCGGGGCTGCCTGCCCAGTTCTGGATTCCAATACGGAGAAGGAGGAAGAGGTTGAGAGGAAAGATGCTTCCTGGGGAAGTGGCCCTGTGAAAGAAGCTGGGAGCAGAGGCTGGGGCGCTGACGGCAGCCAGGGATGCTATGCTCAGAACAAGCTTCCTGAAAGCAAAAGCTGAGGGCCTGAGCCCTGGTCCCGGTTCCCCGCCTTCCCTGGCAGGGGGATGGAAGATGTTCTGTAGGGTCCCGTCTCTCCCTCTGGGGCGGTGTTGGCTGCAGGGCTTGAGGGAGGCAGTGAACGTGCTGGCTGCGCGGGCTCTGGAAGGCGAGGGGTAGGCCCGGCAGGCAGGGCAGCTTGTAGCTCCAGCAGCGGGAGCCGATGACCTCTGGTGGCTGCAGGCGGGAGCGCGCCCACTGGCAGCTCCTGAGCCGAGTCTGGACCGGGCCGGCGCTGGGGGCTCCGTTCTGCCCTGCACCAGCGCTCCCTCCAGAATCCACTTGCTTCCTGATCTCTTTCATCTCAAATCCTGCCCTCAAAGGCCCTTGATACCATTTATGCCTTGATGAGAATTTCACTGGGTACTTATTTTCATTGTGAGGCTTTCCGTTCTCATACGTGGAAGGAAAGACACTGAGCAGGTATGGTTGGTTTGGTCTGGGCTTGTCTTAAATTCCACCCAGACTCCCTGCCCGAGGCTGCACCCCTGCAGGCAGGCTGGTCCCCTGTGCACTCCGGAGACAGCCTGTCCCGCTTCATGTACCCTACTGTGCCAGGACTCTGTTTTCCCTTCGTTATCTTCCTCTCTCCTCTGGCTTACTGATTTTTCCCACAATCTTGGGGTATTATGACTCCCTAGGAATGTCAGGGCATTTAGTGCCCATTGATCTCTCATTGGATTCGGAGACCACCTTCTGAGCTCCGTGCCTTGGGAAGCCCTGATTAACAGAAGTGCGGGAGACACTAAACAGAGGCTGATGCTGGGACTTCCTGCTTCCAGGGAATGTGGAGCAGCCTAGAAGGGGGCACATACAGTTCTTCTTCCAGAAGGCGTCTTAGGGCCAGCAAGGACCCCCATTGCCTCACACAGGTCAGGGTTGCAGGAGACTACACGTTCGTCTGAGAGGAGGCTGGAGTTCCCCTCATTCTTCTAGAATGTGTATGCAGGTGGGAGCTTTCACCACTAGTCCAGGCTTGGGCAGTGCCTCGGAGACTAGAGACAGAGAAGCAGGTGGGATTGTGAAGTAGGGCTGAGGGCTCCTGGAAAGGGATTGAGGCTGAAAAGCCTTCTTACTCGGCTCTGTCTTTCCCCTTCTGCACCCCCAAGAAGTGGTCCTCCACTCTGGGTAAATATGGAGGGCCATCTGCTCCCACCCATCTTCCACTCATGCCCCCCACATCCTCTTCCACCCCTCCCCCCATCATGGGACCAGAAGGGCTAAGAGGACAAAAAGTTCTGATGGTGACAGTGACTTGCACTCCAGAAGCATCAGGGGCAGTAGGGAGAGGGGACGGCGTGATCCTCTCCCCCTTTTTGTTTTTGCTGCAATTTATTGAGGACCAACTATGTGCCCAAGCACCATGCTAAGCACTGTATATGTATTATCTCGGTTCATCACTTCAAATATCTGTCATGACCTTCATTTTACTGATAAGGAAACTGAAGCCAGAGTAGTGAAATTCTGAGATGAGCCAGGCAGGGCAGCCTCACGTGCCTGCCTGGGCTTTGCACTGCGAAGCCGTCCTGCCAAGGAGGTGAGGAGGAACAGAGGCCAGCGCTCATCCACTTGCCAGGCTGGCTGCCATTTTTAATTCCCACGGAAGTCAGATGGCTTTCCCACCATAATGCATCTAGCAATAGAAAAGGCAGGATTTGGATCTAGGTTTGTCTGATTTCAAAGCCTGTATTCCTAACCATTACCCTAAATTATCTTGCAACACCTTCCACATTCTATGACTTTACCAGAACAATGACAAGGCACAGACCCCCCACCTCAGCCCTACTTGTTCTCCCTGATTTGATCTTACTTGCCTCTGGCCACGTTTACAATGTGTCAGAGTCAGCGTGTTCATTTCTCCCTGCCTCCTAAGGGAAAGTCCCACATCATTCTTCCCAGCGACTAACCGCCTTTTCCCCCAATTGATGGATGAGATCTTGACCCATCACCCAAGTCACTGATGAATCTTCTTGACACACTTTAATCTTCTTGGCCAGCGATGGGCCCCTGCGAGCTCCTGTGGGTACGACTCTGGGCTGGCACGAGACCCTGCTAACCAATCTTTTTTTGCCTCAGCTGCCAGGGCCACTCACCCCCAGTAGCTGTGTGGTCTAACCACATTTTGCCAGCTTGCTGAGGGTGTGTTATGTGGGACGGCATCCAAAACTGTGCAAAGGCCAGGAGAGATTATGCATGGTGCTTCCTTTCTGCCCACCAGGCCTGACACTCAGCTGCAGAATAATATTAATCTGGCAGATTTCCTTATTTCCCGTGCTCGGTGGTTGATTACCCTGTTTACTGTTTGCTTCAGGTGTTGACAAATCGGCTTTCTGAAAGTTTTCCCAAACTTTTTCCAGATTGAAAAAAATACTATGCATTCATTCGTCAGGATTTATATAGCACTTCCTGTGTCTATTGTACCAAAATAGGACTTTGTGGCTCTGTTATTTAGGCTGATTCTTAGGGATTGCCTGACTCCCAGACTTCAAGAATGTCCCAAGTATTCCTTCAATTTAAAGAATCTAAATTTGGCTTAATGGCCTGATAGCAGCCCCCAAAATGCATCCAAGAGAGCCAAATAGAATTCCTTCTCTGAGGGCCTTTTAAAATAAGGTCAGTTCCTTTTGATTTGGGATGACTTACCTACTATCCCTTCTTGGAAGGCAAGAGGCTGGGTGAGATGACCCTTTCAAGGATTAGCCAGTGAGTCAGAGATCCTCAAAATTCTGCCAGACCAGAAACACAGGCTCATGGGCCTTGGTGGAAGGAATCAGTGGGAAGAAATCAGACAGCTGAGAACTCTCATCAGACACGTAACCCACAGCACAAATACCATATGTCTTCAGGCTCCTGCCTGTCAACTCCATCTTTCCCCTGTGCTGCTAAGTGGAACAGGGCTGGCAACGATTTCTGCAGGCCTAAAGATTTTCTGGACCATTCTTTTAAGGCTTATCTGTTGATGATGGAAGGATAAATCATGATCGCCAGGAAAGCATAGCTGGCGGGAGAGCAGCTGGTCCCACAACACGTTGGTGGCCCTAGAAACGGCACCATAAGATTCTCCACCTCTGCTCTTTTGCAGACATCACTGGGCGGGGAGGGGAATCTACCTGGTGCCAGGAGAACCATTTTTCTTAAAGCCAGAGGACTCTCCTTGGTCCAGAAAGGTAAATTCAGACAGGCCAAGCACCCAGGAAGAAGACGCCGGCAGCCGAAGCAGCATAAAGAAGCAAGGTAGATCCAGCAAGGAAGATGAGGGGGGACTGTTCTCGGCTGTGGAATCCCTTCTGGGGACCCGGGACAGAGGCGCAGAGACAGCAAGGAGATAAGTGCTCCCAGTATATTAGACGCAGCAGGGGGACAAGCTGCAGCCCTGGGCTCCCTGAGAGGGTTCATCCCAAGCAAACAAAACAGGCATTATGAAAGCAGCAGGAAGAGTGGGGACACGTCTTGGACAATAGTGAGTTGATAAATGCAACTAATTGTGAGACCTCGGTGAGTGTGTAAGTGCATCCCTTCAGATTGAAAGGGAAGGAACTTGAGGGGCTTTTGTTAAACTTAGGGGGAACTAAGCAAAGAGGCTAATAAATTGCTCAGTTAGTCATCTGGGTGTTGCCAATTCTCCACCCCTCCCAGCTCCTGGCAGCACATGGAGGTGCTGGAGTTCCTGTGATTTGACACGAAGTGGGAGATGCTGTGACAGCAGGGGGTCAGAATCTTTTGGCTTCTTTCCAAATGGAAAAAAAGTGAGCCTGTTATTCAGGGTCTGCTGCCCGGGCTGGAACACTGTACTTATCGGCTGGAAGAGGTGATGGCAGAGGAGGGAGGGGAGTGGGAAAAGGGACAATGGGAGAAAGGAGAAGGCAGTCCTGAGATGATGGTGCCAGGGCAGCTGCCCTCCCTCACACATGCGGGGGTCTGTATGTAAGTGAAACAGGACCTGGGGCTCTCAGTAGTGTCTTACGTTAGCCAGGGCTGAAAAAAATCAAACCTCTGGGATTGGCTTTCCAAATCGTGTGGTACCTTCTTGCGATCATTTGCTCCTTGTTCATCTGTTTGGGATCTGGGGGCTGTTGCCAATAGTAGTGAAGAAAGGAGACTAAATTCTCAGCTGGACCAATGGCTGACATTTATGCTGGGGAATGAGGGTGGTGAGGTTAATTAGGAAGGTCTCTCTGTCTCTCTGTCTCTCTCTGTCTCTGTGTCTCTGTCTCTGTCTCTCATTTCCCCTGAGGATGTGTTTGACCCTTGCTACTATCACTAAGCTTCCTGCTTCACTGTCTTCTCTTAACACCCAGCAGAAGTACCTTCTCGGCTCAGGCCACAAGCAGGTCGCCTTAGAGGGGAAGCCCGAAGCCTTTGGGGGAAGGAAAGGATGCTAAAGAAAAAAGGATCAGAGACGGTCCGCAGTCTCTCCTGCTGTCTGTCTATAGCCCTTCTCCACTAGCTAGTGGACACCCTTAGAATTCCCACCCCAGCAACTCAATCTTCCTTCCCCTCCCACTGCCAAGTGGCTGCTCACCTGGCTTCAGGGGTGTTTACTCCGTGGCTCCGCTCCTCACCTGGTCTTCGGAGCCCTTTGAAACACGCTTTCCTTAACACCCCCCATTCCAGTCCAAGAGGCCCACGCATCAGCCTTCCCTTCTTGTTTCTGATGGACTCCAGTTCCACATCCTGTCTCTGGGCACTGGGATTGAAGTCCAGCTGGAGTTATGGAAGCGTTGGCAGTAGAGGGTGTGAGTGGACCACGCTCAAGTAGTGGAGAAAATCCCAAATTAGGAGATCAGTCACACATATTCGCTGGCTTGGCTCAAGCTCAGTCACTAACACACGGTCAGGAAGAAGCATCACCAGCAAAGAGGCGAGTCATGTGGCACTGTTCCCGTGGCTGGACCTGCTGCACCTGTGCTCTCGTAGCTGCCTTAAGGGACTCGCTGCAGTTGGACCGTGACTTCAGGGGAGAAACGCAGACTGTACTGTGAGCGTCTGAGGACCACTTGACCCGGTTTTGAAATTTATCGCAGTTGTTATAATTGCTCTGGATCATTCTATCCCAACATCATAGCTCTGTCTGCTAAGCTCGTGAGTACTCAGCATGCAACTCAGACCGGCTCGTGGGACAAGAGCTGGATCTGGAGCGTGAAGGTCCTAATTTCCTTTCCTGAACTCACTTGGCTTCACAAGGAACTATATCAGAGGAGGCCACACACGCGCTAGGGAATCTTCTCACCTGGCTCCTAGTTCACGTGTTCACAACAACACTTGAAGTTTAACTTTTTTCTAAAGAAATAAAAGTCTGCAGGTCAAAACAAGGGTGACATAAATCAACAAGAGCTTTTTAAGCAGGCTCTTATGTATTTTTAAAGTCAGGATATTGAAGTATACTTTAAGTTACATGAGTTTGTAATTTGTGGGATTTTTTTTTTTTTGGTTTGTACATTAAAATTTTTTTTTAACTGTGGTAAAATACACGTAAGAAAATTTCCCATGTTAACCATGTTTAAAGTACAGTTCAGGAGTACTAAGTACATTCACATTGTTGTGCAGCCGATCTCCAGGACTCTTCAGCTTGCAAAACTGCAACTCGATAACCACTCAACAGTATCGCTGAACTCGATACTCCCCTGCAACCACCATTCTCCTTTCTGTCTCTATGAACTTGACCACTCTAGGTGCCTCATACAAGTGGAATCATACAGTATTCACCTTTTTCTGACTTACCTATTTCACTTAACATAACGTCCTCAGTGTTTATCCGTGTGTCAGAACTTCCTTCCTTTTTAAGGCTGAATAATATTCCATTGTATGTATATACCACATTTTGTTTATCCATTTATCCATCAGTGGACATTTAGGTTGCTTCCACCTTTTGGCCACCGTAAATAATGCTGCTATGAACAAAGTGTACAAATATCTCTTTGCGACTCTGCTTTCTATAATTTGTGTCTTTTAAAATTGAGTGAAGGAATGAGCCTGGACGAATTCCATATCCCATGGCTTTGCATTTTTTACCATTTGGAAGAAATCAGGAATGCAGCACTGATTTCACCAGGTACTATCTTTGCAGCTTCTTAGTGTGCTGACTTTTCAAGGGCTTCTTGTGCTCTTCTTCAGCGATAGGGGAGTGCTTTGAGAACTGCCATTAACTAGAAAGTAGCAGCAGTGCAGCTATATCTCGGTGATTGAAACACTCATCAAAGGCTGAACTGTCAGTGACTCGGTGTCTAACTGAAAACCACTGTTCCAGTTTCCCCTCACGTGGGACTTGAAGTCCCACCCCACGCTTCCCCGGGCCAAGAAAGCACGTGGTCCTGGGCTGAAGTCTCAAGTCTCAAGCATTGAGCTCCACTACTGAGTGCCCTTCTCACTGGCAGAGGCCTATAAATAACATGCGGGATCCTGTTCCAAAGTCAGCAGAGGGGCAGGGGCTGAGGGGTTGCTGAAATAATTTCATGAACAAATTGATCAAAGAAATGATCTGCGAATGAATCTTAGGGAAGGGAGAGCCAGCCAGCCATGTGGGCAGATAAGACTCCTCACCTGCAAAACCAGCCCGTCTCTCATGTCCCCCATTGTCTGCAGGCATGTCTAAGGCGTCTTCTAGCCCATTTGGCATTCACATAGCTAAGTCGGCTTCACTCTCAGCTCAGAAATGACTTGGGGGGCTGAAGTGTTCACATTCTGCCCCCCTGCAAGGAGGAAAAGGGCATCTAGTTCAGGAACCAAAACAAAGCTTATTCATCTCATCTCATCTTTTCAGACCCCAAGACAGAGTTCTCCACCGCCCCCCAGACACGGGGTCATCCAGCATAAAATGCACAGAAATCAAATGCATATCCGTTACAGGAGAAATGGCAGGGAAGTGGGGCTAAGGTGACAGACTCCGAAGAGCAAACATACACCTTTGTGCTCTGTCTTCTTAAAATTCATCCTCTCACCTGCCAGCCTTGAGAATTGCCTATTTACATAACTAGCTGCCTAAAATGGAATATTAGATAATGTTCCATGGCGGCTCACTCAATTTGAGCCCATCCCCGGGATATGAGTGATCCAGAAGTCCTCTGACAGTGTATAGCGTGGCACGCTGGCCCGCAGCCATGCCTCCGTGTTGTGTGAGCTCCGAGCTAAACAGATGTCAGGCCCGATCGCCCGGGTGGGAGACCAGCCGAGCAGCGGGGGGGAGGGGGCGTGATTCAGCACGCAGCTCCGTGGCACAACGGCCCTCGTGGACAGACAGCATCGCTTCCTGAGCTTCACAGCAGGCGCCTTGTTCTGCCCAAGGTGCTGTCTCGGAGACTGCCGACTAAAGGGACTGAGAAAGGGGGGAGCTGCAGGATCTACGGGGACAACCAGTCCAGGAGGTAATCAGTCAGTTCTGATGCCATCCCTGGCGCTGTGCCGGCCTCACACCCCCTATTGGTCCTTTCTGAGGCGTGCATCTCCCTCCCAGCAACACTGGAATCCTGCTGCTCTCATATAGGAGGAGTATAAATAAGTGATAAGGAAGTGTCCTGATGATGATAAGCGGGGATATCTTCTCAGCAGACCAGATGAATCAAAGAAGGCAATTGTGTGTGTTTGTTCATTTATTTTTCAGTGTTCCGGTTCCCGTAGTCAGTTTAGAGAAAATTCCTAACCTAGTGAAGGCAGATGGTGCCAATGTCAAAATGAACTCTACAACCACTACTGCAGTCACCTCCTGCTCCACCTCGTCCTCTGCCGTCTCCACCCCACCTGTAATTAAGCCGGTCTTGATGTCCAAGTCAGTGCCACCTTCCCCAGAGAAGATCTTAAATGGCAAAGGAATTTTGTCTGCCACCACAGACAAGAAGCACCAAAATGGCACCAAAAACAACAACAAGCCTTACAGGAGACTTTCAGGTACGTGTCTGTGTCCTTCGAGTCTGGCTCGTGACCAGATTGCAGTTGAGTTGCGTCCAGAACGAGGGAGTGATGCTTTCTTATAATTGAGCGGGTCTGTTTTGTTTTAAGGGAGACACGGAGTTTGCCTGCAAACAGGAACCCCCCCCCCTCCTCTAAAAATACAGGGGAGGACTGGTTCTCTTAATCCCGGGCCAGAGGCGGTATCTCGCTCAGCTCAGCACTTAGCAGGAGTTACCTTAGTGACCCCAAGGCAGGAGGCTCTGCAACCCCTCAGCAGTCTGTGGATTCGGAGGGTCTTGTCCTCACGCTGACAGGCCAAACTGCCCCTGGGTTCCGGAAAGCAGAGTCGGGCAATCCACCGTGATATCTCCCAGTAGCTCAGGGCAGGCTTGGAACAGTCGCATTGGTGCTGTCTGCCCATCTCCGTCCTTTGGTCTCGTTGGTTTCCAGGTTGATTCTGTGGTCTGGGGCTGCAACTGCCTTTCCCACATAAGCAGATTGGAATTTCCATCTGGGAACGCTTGGACTGGCACAGCAGATGGGGCGTTGAAGGGTCTCTCTCCGATCTACTTGGTTGCCTGAGTACCTCAGGGTACCCAGAAAGGTGCACATGGCCAGTCCTTAAGACAATGGTTGCGCTTAGGGGCCCCCAAGTGGGTGATATTTGCTTTGGGATTGTTGTAGAAGGAAATCTGGCAGTTTTACTTTCTCTAAAAGACCAAGAAAAGCTATAAACTTTATAACTTCTTCACACACTCTGGGCATTTATCAAATGTCAACCAGAAAAAAGAAAATACAGTTGACCCTTGAACAGCGCCGGGATTAGGGGTGCCGACCCTCCACGCAGTCAAAAATCCCTGTATAATTTCTAGTTGGCTCTCCGTATCTGCAGTTCCTCTGTATTTGCGGATTCAGCCAACCTCCAGTCATGTAGAACTACAGTATGTACTATTGAAAAAGATCCGCGTGTAAGTGGACCTGCACAGTTCAAACCCACGTTGTTCAAGGGTCCACTGTACAGGGTAAGCTGCCCTGTGAGAGTGAAGCTGTATCCTCTGGTATGAGCATAATTCCTAAGCGCCCCAAGAATTGTGGGTCATTTTCATTTTCTACTTTGTGTTTATCTGTGTTTCAGTTTCTCTATCTCACATCTGTCACTTTCAAAAAGTTTACTTCTTAAAAGTACCTCAGGCCCAAAGCATTCAAATGACACAGTTATTTTACCCTGAAGATCTCTCCATGTCCTTTCCACCCGCTGTCCAGAAAGAAAGGCAGAGCCTGGCGCTCTCTTGAGGGCGGGGGCCTCACTGTGTGGACGGAGCCCCCCCGCTCCTGGCTGTCTCCCTGCAGGGAAAGTTCATCTTCACTCTGCAGAGGGGGCAATCCAATAGGCCTGGCTGGGCGCAGTGAGGCCGGCTTCCTCCTCCTGGCAGAAGTATGACCATGGCTTCCAGCCGGCACCTTAATCTGAAGTTGTTCGGGCATTTTCTGTGTGTTTGTGGATTTTGCATTTTGTTGGTGGTTTTGTCTCATTGGGTCTTTTGCTTATTTCTCTCTCACTTTCACATTTGGCAGCCAGCTCCTACCCCCAGCCAAACAACCTGCTCAGTTCCCGGCCAGCACGAGTGCCGGTGTGGATCTGGGCACGGGTCTGACTCCGCCAGGCCCAAGGGAAACGACTCACACCAGGCGGCCTGGAGCCTGGCACCCAGACCCTCCTCGGTGGGCAGAGAGGGCTCGTAGGAAGCGAACATCTCCAGGCCTAGCAGTTTTCTTTTCTTAAAAATGAAGCTTAAAAAAAGAAGACAAAAGCAAAAGAAAGAGGCAGGCTGCATTTTGATAGTCAACCAGGAAATCTGTCTTGGATATGAGAGCGGTTTTATCGCAAGCATCAGTATCACCACTGTCGCAACCTCCCCACAGCTCCCAAACCTTCTTTTAAAATTAGAATGCATTCATTTATTATGGTCAGAGCTTACTCCACCAAGTTCAGACAGTTTTTTCAGGCAAGGTAACCTCTTTTTAGCTTGCAGCCATTGGAGGCCCTTAAGGAGACATTCCACCAAGTATATATACACCCCCCGCGCGCCCATCCACCCACCCGCCAATGCTGCTGCCCGTCTCCCTGGATGCCCAGAAGAGCTATGTCATTCCTGCCCTGCAGGACTCAGGTGTTTGTTGGGTGCCTTCCAGAAATGGCACAGGTCCTCAGGAGGTGGAACTTTAAAGCCTGAAGGGTCCTTAAGAGATTGCCGCACATCCCCTCATTTTCCAGGGGGAGGAGAGCATTTCTGTAATCCAGAAGGGGTGAAGGATCCAAAATGAGCATAAAAAGAGCAGATTCCTTAGAAGTAACCCCAACATGAGCTGTCAGGAGTCCAGCGGGAAGGCAGGAGCTGGGGAAAGCCCGCCTCCCTCAGCAGGTCCCCGAGGGACCCGGCTTGTTCCCATCTGGAGCATCAGGCCTCAGTCCAGGGGCAGAGCGACTGTGACACTAACAGGCCCTGCCCTCTCTGCACCTTCAGCTTCAGCCTCAGTGTAAAGCCCACACCTGCCCCTGTCCCTGCCTATATGTTCCTGAATCCGGGAAATGATTTTTCTGGCCGGCAAGGCCGCGTGGAAAGCCTCGTGCTGAGGACTTTGCAAAGCATGAGAGAGGCAGGTCACACTGACATGTCAAGGAATAATCTCCCACTTAAATAGCTAAAACTATTATGGAGGCAGGGCAGGAAGGGGTGGGTGATGTATTCTTGGAGCTACCCCGGGGGGAAAAAGTGGCCCTTGGGCCTCAGGTGGTTCTCCCTGGTCTGCAGCCACCTCTGCCCAAAGGTACCGGGGGGAATTGTTTGGAGTGAAAGCGTGAGAGCAACTGGCTCCTTTCCCTCCGCTGCCCACCTCCCCCCGAACCCGATTCCCTTGTTCATTCCGATCCCTACCGCCTCCCGCTAGACTTGGGAATTCTTGGGTTCAGAGGGGAGCGCCATCTTCCCCCAGCGGTTCTGGAAGCATTTTAGCAGCCGGTTGGAAAAAAAAAAAAAACACCAAAAAAAACCAGATTGCCTGACAATGTCTCACTTGTTGGTGCAAATGTGCATTTTTTTAAAAATGTGGTCTTAATGCCAAATCCTATTTAGTCTCCTTTTTTCTTATATTTTTTGTTTGTTTCTTAAACCAGAGAGAGAATTTGACCCAAATAAACACTGTGGAGTATTGGATCCCGAGACAAAGAAACCTTGCACAAGATCCCTCACCTGCAAGGTATTTCTCTTTCCATAAAAAATACTTCCTGCTCTCGCCGGGGCCTCTGTCGAAATGTTTGCATGCCACTCTCTGCACACGGCAGGGTGTGGAGCCTCGACATGACCCCCAGCTGTTCTTTGTAAGGGAAATGCTTTCTTCTCTTCCATGGTAGCAGAGCGCCTGCCTCAAGCTGGCTGGCTTTTTAAGAAGGGAAAAAAAAAAAAAAAAAATAGGCTTCCCCTGTTACTTGTGAGGCCAGACAGTAAATTGTATTTATAGGCACTCACAGGCGGTTCTAAACCCTGCTACGTTTTAATGTATGCAGGAGCAGCGCGGCGGCGGTGGCAGCGCCCTGAAAGGCAGCCCCGGAGGGGAGGACGAGCCGCCGTGCCCCTGATCCAGCCGCAGCGGGGTGGCCGGGGGACAGCTGACCCGAGGCGGCCGCCAGTGGGTGGCCCCCAGCCCCGTATTTCATACTGAACTGCCAGTGCCTCTTGGGATGGAGGCTGTGGCCCTCTCTGCTTGGTGGCTCTGTGTGTCTGGGCCAAAGCAAGCCTCCCACCTGCACCTGGATTAACTCCAGCACGCCCTCACCGTTGCCTTTCATCAGAGAGGTTCTCATGGGTTCTGCGCTGAAGCTCGTCATCTTATGCCATTTTTTGGAGGAAGCTTTGGCTTCTTAACGCCAGGAGCGTAGGGCACGGTTGCGTTTTGTGTGGTCTCTGCCTCTTCCCAGCCACAGAACAGGAGCTGTTGCCTTGAAGTTGACTTTTCAAGCACCTCTAAATTCCCATGAATTGCTGTTTCTGAAGTGGAGGGCCCGGGGAAGCAGGTTTATGTGCTGATCAAAGAGGCTGTGCTTTCCGTCTCTCTTCTCCTTAGACTCATTCGCTAAGCCATCGGAGGGCAGTCCCAGGCCGGAAAAAGCAATTTGACCTCCTTCTGGCGGAACACAAAGCCAAGTCCCGGGAAAAAGAAGTTAAAGATAAAGAGCATCTCCTGACTTCGGCAAGGGAAGTACTTCCAAACCCATCCGGGCCAGCGCAGGACTCGCTGCCGGGATCTTCAGGGAGCTTGGGCCCAGAACCTAAAGTCGCGTCCCCTGCGAAGTCCAGGCCACCTAACTCTGTGCTTCCTAGGTAAGTCCCACCTGGGCGATAGAAGCCTTGAGTCCGTGGTCAAGTGACCCTGCCCGGCTGGGTCGTGTGTGGTCGGATCACGTGTGAAATGGGAGTCGTTATCGTCCTGCCTGGTGAGGTGGTGGTGAAGTTGAAAGGAGAGGATGGGTGTGAGGGGCTCAGCCCAGTGCCCGCCACGTAGCGTTCAGTGGATTCTACTGCTGTCACCATTGTCGTCCTCACTGTGGTCATGACTGCCATGGTCGTCATCCTCCATAGCAGACCTCTATCCGGCAGGATGTGTTTTCACAGAGCAAGAGTCAGCTAGAAATAAATAGCTGAAAGGATGACACTCAAGCACCAGGCAACTTTCTGGTCACCTGAGTTTTTAGATTAGTTGAAGATTCCTGGAGCAGAGAGTGGGGGAAGCCTGGGGGGACGGGTAGTCAGCACAGCTGAGGAGCCCACTTGCCATGATATTTTGTGAATTCTTTCCACAGCTCTCCGATGGTCAGGGTAAAGGGAAAATTGCCGTGACAGGGCTGTCTGTCTTTACATTTCCCTCCATACCAAGAAAGCTGAGCCAACCTCTTTGGGGTTTTATTTGGTCGTCCTGGACAGAAAGGAAAGAATAGAAAACAAAACCCACCTGGGGGAATTCCCTGGCAGTCCAGTGGTTAGGATTCCAAGCTTCCACTGCAGGGGGCACGGGTTCGATCCCTGCTCGGGGAGCTAAGATCCCGCATGCCACGCAGCGTGGCCAAAAAAAAGAGGGAGGGAGAAAAAAAATTCCACTTGGGTTGAAAACCCATGTATGTGTGTTTTGACAGGCAGTGGAGTGCCATGATGAGCCACAGACCGATTTCCAGCTGATAGGACAGGGAACCCTCGTTCAAAAATATTTGTTGAGTGCTTGCTCCATAAGCAAGGTGCTGTGTTAGGTACTCTCAGGCAGGGGCACGGAGATGAATGAAACTAGATCCTGCTTCTCAAGAATTTGGCGTTTAGGAGATGAGACTCAAATATCCATAGCATCATAAAAGGCAAACATTAATAACACCATATAAGTGCAGATATTAGTATCCTCTGATGATTTTTGTTTTTTTTTGGCTGCGTTGGGCCTTCTGTGCTGCACACGGGCTTTGTCTAGTTGCAACGAGCGGGGGCTACTCTTTGTTGTGGTGTGCGGGCGTCTCATTGCGGTGGCTTCTCTTGTTGCGGAGCACGGGCTCTAGGCGCACGAACTTCAGTAGTTGTGGCATGCAGGCTCAGTAGTTGTGTCTCGCGGGCTCTAGAGCACAGGCTCAGTAGGTGTGGTGCACGGGCTTAGTTACTCTGCAGCATGTAGGATCTTCCTGGACCAGGGCTCGAACCCGTGTCCCCTGCATTGGCAGGCGGATTCTTAACAACTGTGCCACCAGGGAAGTCCCCTCTGATGATTTTTAATGCATACACTGTGAGGCTCAAAGAGTAATTGTCCAGTCAGCAAGTAGGCATTAAGAGAATATAGTTACAAAAGAAGGGGAAGGAATTTATTTTTAAAGCAAAAGCAAGTATTTGATGACAGTTGTTACTGACCTACCAGGATCTCTCATGCCTTACACTTTGGTGCAAGCCTGACCAGTTTGGCAGCTGGAGCCCATCTCTTGGAATCACCAAGCTCAGCCTCAGGGATGGAGTCAGACGGAGTCAGATGGAGTCACCACCCACACATCTCCATCATCATAACCACTGTCGGGTCGTTGTCGTCATCCATTTACTTGCCACTGCCCTTGCCACCCCTCACTTTCCAAGATCGTTTTATAATTTCTCACTGTAATGCCAGATGTTGGTGAAGGATATTACCCTTGGGGACACAGTTCTGCTCCAAACTTCTGGAAGGGGCTTCAATTCTATGTACCGTAGCTTTCAAACTTCTTGGTGGCGATGGAACTTTTTTGTTCCCACAGAACCTTACTTACATGGTACCCGATATAAAAGCAGACCTGCCTCCACCTGAAGCCCGCTCAGCCCTGCTCTCATCGCACGTGTACCCAGAACCCACTGTCCCCCAGCCCATCCAAGGGGTCACCTCAGCTTCCCCAAGGACTCCAGGGAACCCCAGTTTGAAAACTCTTTTATTATACATTTCTCCATCGATCTTGACTGATGCAGGCACTTCGCACCCAAGCAGTGGTACCTGGCTTAACAGAGAGGCTGGGGGCAGCCGTTAAAAAATGAAACAGGCAACAGTGGAGCCTTCAAAGCTGCTTCTCTCTCTTCCTTTTTTGGTTTAATTTTCAGGGGAATGTTTGTCAATAGAGAAATGCCAGGTGTTTATGTTCTTTTAGGGAAATAGAAGAAAGAGAGAGGGTGAGGTTAATCAGCAGAAAAGAACGTCTCTGAAAGAAAAGGGCAGGCCAAGGAGCACATTGCAAATGTTGGTAAGAGAATAATTTTTGAGGACGCTTTTCGAGGCACCAGAAAACTCAGGGGTGAATTCTGTTCCACAGTTAGTGGGAAATCACGTCCTTTTTCAGTTGCTTTAGGTTCAGATGAGACCCCATGCCATCAGAGATCGAAAAAGCATGATCAGAAGTAAACATACCCACATAAGACTTAAAGCAGTTATTTTCCTCATATTAATGACGTAAATATAATAGATGTTTCAATCACACTCATTATCTATAATTGGCCAAACAAAAAATTATCACACATGAATGGAATTATGGTTATCCCTTCCCAATCGTGAATTTCTCTTGTAGGAAATGCTAACGGCGTGTGAATTTATATCTTAAATATCATTTTGGTAACCTTGAAAATATTCCAGTTCTCATATTTTTGAGTTGCAACCCATCCTTGTCAGGGGTTCCTAAAAGAGGGACTTGGGTCTAGGATTGGAAAAGTGAAAGTTAGCTAGCAAGGGTTGGAACAGGATTGGAAGTGCAGGGCTCAACTCCTTGTCTGCTAACTAGATGAACGTGGCCATGTCTCTCAGCCTCTCTGGCCTCAAATTGCTCAACTGTCAAATGGAGCTAAGGAGAATTAAGTGAGATAAAGTACCAAGCTCATCACAAGCACTCAGTTCATGGTAGCTGGTAGTAGGGGGCAGTGGTAGTCAATGGGAAAGCAATGGGAACCAGTGAAGGCCTCAGTGCTACCTGATTTCCATTCACCTGTCCTCCTGGCCTCTGTCCTTCAACCTGGGGGCCCTTGGATAACATACCAGTATGCTCTGTTTCTTTGCCCCCAGCTCTAAGGAAACACATTATTCGCCCCACAGAGCCCAAGGGCTATGAATGACCAGGCCAACCAAAGCCATCAGGACTCTGTTGGCAAGGCGCGGGGGTTCGGGGAAGGGGGACAGCAGAGGGAGGAAGGGTCAGCTGTGGAGGTCAGTGCTGCCAAGATCTGGGCACATTCCCCTCTGTCTCATAGACGCTCACACATCTCCCCTTAAAGTATAAAATGGCAAATGCCAATGAATCTAAGACTGACAAGGGCAGCAGGGAAAGAGGCAGAAGGTCCTAGATACCTGAAAAAGGGCAGAGGTGAGCCTGGAGTGAAAGCTACTTCATTACATAGTGTAAATCGCCAAAGTGGAAGCCATTTCTCTCCTTGACTTACGTTTGTCCCTGGGCTTTTCCTACTCTGTTCTCAACAGGGGGGCCTTTGAAGTCAAGCAGGCAGAGCCAAGTCTCATTTCCACTTTTTATTAGCTTGGCAACCAATGTCCTCATCTGAGAAATGTAGGTCATAGTTAGACGCACCTAAGGCAGTGGGTAGCTCCAAAGAGAAAAGGTATGTGACATGCCTACATACAGTAAGGACTCCGTTAAGGTCAGTTGTTTTGCTCGTGCTTCCTCAAAGTGGTGGGGGTTAGGGGACATTAAGTTTCTCTGGGTGCAACTGGACAGGGGCCATGCACTGTCTTTAGACCAGACTGGTAAGTGGAGGGGTGAGGGGTAATGTAGTGCTGAGGAAGAACGGTTGGACGGCAGCTTCACACTTGCGAGACTTTTTCCACACTTTCTGGCAGTGGCCAGTTGCCCAATTCCCCATCATCCTCTCCAAGCCTTGGCTTTTTTGAGACACAAGCTGGTCCCAGCGCACTCCATCCCTCCAGGTTCCACCCTGGAAGGCAGTGATCAGAGCTGGGAGGAGGTCTTGAAAGCATCCCCCATTCTGTCATCGCCAGGAGGGTGCCCACATCCTGAGTGACACACGTCTAAAAACGAGGAGATCCACAGCTCCTTCTTCCCGTTGTGCACATGCACACATGTGCCCAGCGTCCTTCCTTCATGTTTCTGTCTTGGCTCTCAGAGCTAATTCTGCTCTGCAGCTCGCAGTTTTCATACTCAGCTTTACTCTCCACGATTCTCCTCCCCTCCTCTCCTCTCTTTTGTCTGGCAACTGGAACTTACTATTGAGTGTTTCAACTGTTCTAAAATTTTTTTTCTTAATGAAACTTCTTTTTTTTTTAATCAACATAGTATAGACACATAGTTGAAAAACTAAATAGTACTAAAAGGGTTAGAGTGAAAAACAGTAGTTCCTACCATCCTGGAACTCTGTTGACCCTCTCTGTGTTAGAGCACCTGTTTCCTGGACCCCTTTGCCACCTTCTCTCTTGGTTTGCTCCTTTATTTGATGGAGTATCTTCTCCATTACCTTCCTGTGAAAAGGGACATGGGAGGTCAATTTTTAGAATCCTTATACACCTGAAAATGTTTTTATTCTACCCTCACACTTAATTGATCATCTCTCTGAGTATATAACTGGATTGAGAATTATTTCCCTACAGAATATTGAAGACAATTTTTCCATTCGCTTCTGGCATCGAAGGTTTTTATTGAGAAGTGTAATAACATTCTGATTCCATTTTTAATTGCTGAAGCATGGGGCTCTGAAATTTCCCAGGGATCCCCCTTGATGTAGGTCTTTTTTCATTCATTGTACTAGGTACTCAGTAGATCCTTTCAACCTGGAAACACCTGTTCCTGGGATATTTTCCCATGTTACATGCTAAATAGTTTTCTCCCCACTATTGTCTTTATTCTCTTTCTTAACCTCCTGTTAGTTGGATGTTGGATCATTTGCTCTGACCTTTTCATCCTCTTACCTCTTTTCTCCTGTTGTCTCTAAATCTTTTGTTCCACTTTCTAAAAGATTTTTTTACTTTACTCTTCAAAACTGTATATTAAATAGTTTATGATTTACTTGTTAAATTTTAGGATCTGGTTCTTTTTATCTGATTGCACGGCATGCGGGATCTTAGTTCCCCAAGCAGGGATCAAACCCACACCCCCTGCAGTGGAAAGGCAGAGTCTTAACCACTGGATCTCCAGGGAAGTCCCTCCTCTTTTCTTCCTTTATCTTCATTTCCCCCAAGTTTGTTTCATATATATGTTCATGTGTTTGATGTTTGGTTGGTCAGCTTATGTTGGAGATGTTCCGGGAATGTTTGGTTATCTCTAACCATTCATATTTAAAAGAGAGGCTCTAACAGGCTCATTGAAGGTCTATGTGGGACTATCAACCAAAAGGTCATCATGTCACCAGTCAGCCTTTTGTTGGAATATTCCCAAAGGCAAGCTGTGGAAGCCTTTTCTCCGGGGCCATTCGGTTTCCTGAGGGAAGAATCCTGCCTGCTGATGTACCTGGCAATAGGCATTCTGGCAGTGCCAAGTAAGGATCTGACCAGGGGAAGCCCACAGTCCTCCTGTTTTTAGCCCTATGCCCCCTCCTGGTCTCTGCTGAGCCTGGGGGCCCCACGTCTAGAGTCTCTCTGGTTCAGTTTCTCTTTTTGAGGGTTGATTGGAGGGCGAGGGGGCTGGCAGGGGCAATGGTAAGTCATGTGACCGTGTGAGGTAGTAGTGGTGACCTGCGGGTCCAACGACAGAATATTGAGCCTTTCAGCTCTCTCGCTATGTTTAGTCCTCACCTCACCCATGACTTTTGCAGCTCTAGCTGCTCCAGGTGCCCTGCTTCTCAAGGTTCTGTGGTAGGTGAGCTCCTTTCCCATCAGTTAACACTCTGCAGCCACAGTCTGTCTTCTAAAAATAGGTTAAAATCTCTTGTTCACACTTGTTGGGACACTTCAGATGCAAGTAGCAGAAAATCTTGCTTACTAACCACTTCAATAATTAGGAAATTTCTTACCACTGGTGACAAGAAGTCCAGAGGTGAAAGGGCACCAGTCCCCAAAGATCAGGGGTTGGCTCTCCTTCTTTTTTTTTTTTTTTTTGTAACCTAGTCTTTTTTTTTTTCTTTATTGGAGTATAATTGCTTTACAATGGTGTGTTAGTTTCTGCTTTATAACAAAGTGAATCCGTTATACATATACATATATCCCCATATCTCTTCCCTCTTGCATCTCCCTCTCTCCCACCTTCCCTATCCCACCCCTCTAGGGGGTCACAAAGCACCGAGCTGATCTCCCTGTGCTATGCGGCTGCTTCCCACTAGCTATCGGTTTTACATTTGGTAGTGTATATATGTCCATGCCACTCTCTCACTTTGTCCCAGCTTACCCTTCCCCCTCCCCATATCCTCAAGTCCATTCTCTAGTAGGTCTGCGTCTTTATTCCCATCTTGCCCTATGTTCTTCATGACCGTTTGTTTTTTTCCCTTAGATTCCATATATATGTGTTAGCATACGGTATTTGTTTTTCTCTTTCTGACTTACTTAACTCTGTATGACAGACTCTAGGTCCATCCACCTCACAACAAATCACTCAGTTTCGTTTCTTTTTATGGCTGAGTAATAATCCATTGTATATATGTGCCACATCTTCTTTATCCATTCATCTGTCGATGGACACTTAGGTTGCTTCCATGTCCTGGCTATTGTAAATAGAGCTGCAATGAACATTGTGGTACATGACTCTTTTTGAATTATGGTTTTCTCAGGGTATATGCCCAGTAGTGGGATTGCTGGGTCGTATGGTAGTTCTATTTTTAGTTTTTTAAGGAACCTCCATACTGTTCTCCATAATGGCTGTATCAATTTACATTCCCACCAACAGTGCAAGAGGGTTCCCTTTTCTCCACACCCTCTCCAGCATTTATTGTTTGTAGATTTTTTGATGATGGCCATTCTGACTGGTGTGAGATGATATCTCATTGTAGTTTTGATTTGCATTTCTCTAATGATTAATGATGTTGAGCATTCTTTCATGTGTTTGTTGGCAATCTGTATGTCTTCTTTGGAGAAATGTCTATTTAGGTCTTCTGCCCACTTTTGGATTGGGTTGTTTGTTTTTTTGATATTGAGCTGCCTGAGCTGCTTGTAAATTTTGGAGATTAATCCTTTGTCAGTTGCTTCATTTGCAAATATTTTCTCCCATTCTGAGGGTTGTTTTTTTATCTTGTTTATGGTTTCCTTTGCTGTGCAAAAGCTTTTAAGTTTCATTAGGCCCCATTTGTTTATTTTTGTTTTTCTTTTCATTTCTCTAGGAGGTGGGTCAGAAAAGATCTTGCTGTGATTTATGTCATGGAGTGTTTGGCCTATGTTTTCCTCTAAGAGTTTAATAGTGTCTGGCCTTACATTTAGGTCTTTAGTCCATTTTGAGTTTATTTTTGTGTATGGTGTTAGGGAGTGTTCTAATTTCATTCTTTTACATGTAGCTGTCCAGTTTTCCCAGCACCACTTATTGAAGAGACTGTCTTTTCTCCAGTGTATATTCTTGCCTCCTTTATCAAAAATAAGCTGACGATATGTGCGTGGGTTTATCTCTGGGCTTTCTATCCTGTTCCATTGATCTGTATTTCTGGTTTTGTGCCAGTACCATACTGTCTTGATTACTGTAGCTTTGTAGTATAGTCTGAAGTCAGGGAGCCTGCTTCCTCCAGCTCTGTTTTTCTTTCTCAAGATTGCTTTGGCTACTCGGGGTCTTTTGTGTTTCCATACAAATTGTGAGATTTTTTTGTTCTAGTTCTGTGAAAAATGCCAGTGGTAGCTTGATAGGAATTGCATTGAATCTGTAAATTGCTTTGGGTAGTATAGTCATTTTCACAATGTTGATACTTCCAATCCAAGAACATGGTCTATCTCTCCATCTATTTGTATCATCTTTAATTTCTTTCATCAGTGTCTTATAATTTTCTGCGTACAGGTCTTTTGTCTCCTTAGGTAGGTTTATTCCTAGATATTTTATCCTTTTTGTTGCAATGGTAAATGGGAGTGTTTTCTTAATTTCACTTTCAGATTTTTCATCATTAGTGTATAGGAATGCAAAGATTTCTGTGCATTAATTTTGTATCCTGCTACTTTACCAAATTCATTGATTAGCTCTAGTAGTTCTCTGGTAGCATCTTTAGGATTCTCTGTGTATAGTATCATGTCATCTGCAAACAGTGACAGCTTTACTTCTTCTTTTCTGATTTGGATTCCTTTTATTTCTTTTTCTTCTCTGATTGCTGTGGCTGGCTAAAACTTCCAAAACTATGTTGAATAATAGTGGTGAGAGTGGGCAACCTTGTCTTGTTCCTGATCTTAGTGGAAATGGTTTCAGTTTTTCACCATTGAGGATGATGTTGGCAGTGAGTTTGTCATATATGGCCTTTATTATGTTGAGGTAAGTTCCCTCTATGCCTACTTTCTGGAGGGTTTTTATCATAAATGGGTGTTGAATTTTGTCGAAAGCTTTCTCTGCATCTATTGAGATGATCATATGGTTTTTCTCCTTCAGTTTGTTAATATGGTGTATCACATTGATTGATTTGTGTATATTGAAGAATCCTTGCATTCCTGGGATAAACCCCACCTGATCATGGTGTATGATCCTTTTAATGTGCTGTTGGATTCTGTTTGCCAGTATTTTGTTGAGGATTTTTGCATCTATGTTCATCAGTGATATTGGCCTGTAGTTTTCTTTCTTTGTGACATCTTTGTCTGGTTTTGGTATCAGGGTGATGGTGGCCTCATAGAATGAGTTTGGGAGTGTTCCTCCCTCTGCTATATTTTGGAAGAGTTTGAGAAAGATAGGTGTTAGCTCTTCTCTAAATGTTTGATAGAATTCGCCTGTGAAGCCATCTGGCCTTGGGCTTTTGTTTGTTGGAAGATTTTTAATCACAGTTTCAATTTCAGTGCTTGTGATTGGTCTGTTCATATTTCCTATTTATTCCTGGTTCAGTCTTGGAAGGTTGTGCATTTCTAAGAATTTGTCCATTTCTTCCAGGTTGTCCATTTTATTGGCATATGGTTCCTTGTAGTAATCTCTCATGATCCTTTGTATTTCTGCAGTGTCAGTTGTTACTTCTCCTTTTTGATTTCTAATTCTATTGATTTGAGTCTTCTCCTTTTTTTTCTTGATGAGTCTGGTTAATGGTTTATCAATTTTGTTTATCTTCTCAAAGAACCAGCTTTGAGTTTTATTGATCTTTGCTATAGTTTCCTTCATTTCTTTTTCATTTACCTCTGATCTGATCTTTGTGATTTCTTTCTGGCTCTCCTTCTGTGGCTTTCTTTTATTCCACCCTCTTCGATCTTTTGGCTTCATCTTCAACGTCATTAGCAAGATGGCTACAGCACTTCCAGAGAAAAAACGTCCAGGTGAAGGTGGAGACCACCTTTTCCTTGTGTCTCTTTTTTTTTTTTAACAGCTGTCCTAGTGGGTGTGAAGTGGTAATTCATTGTGATTTTGATTTGCATTTCCCTAATGACTGATGATGTTGAATTTCCCTAATGACTGATGATGTTGAACATCTTTTCATGTGATTGCTGGCACCATTTATATATCTTTTCTGAGAAATGTCTATTCAAGTCCTTTGCTCATTTTTTAAATTTATTTTTTATTGAAGTATAGTTGAATTACAATGTTGTGTTAATGACAGCAAAGTGACTGAGTTATACATATATATACATTTTTTTCATATTCGTTTTCATTATGGTTTATCACAGGATATTGATATTCCTTATGCTATACAGTAAGGTCCTTTGCCCATTATTTTTTAATTTTTAAAAAATTTTTGGCCACAGTGTATGGCTTGTGGGATCTTAGTTCCCTGACCAGGGATCGACCCCAGGCCCCTGCAGTGAAAGCGCGGAGCGTTAACGACTGGACTGCCAGGGAATTCCCTCCTTGTGTCTCTTTTTAAAAGTGAGAAAAATCTTTGCAAAAGCCACCCCCCCACCACAAAAAAATACATTTTCTTTTATTATGCACTTTCCCAAACCAATCATTAACGAGATGAATGAGATTCCCATTATTACTTAAGGGGTTAAATGGAGACTAGGAAGTCATCACCATCATGATCACCACAGTTCTGTTGATCTCTTTGTTTTTCAGAGCTAATGCCTTTTTTATCCCTTTACTATGATTTTAATATTTTGGGACAGAGGAGATAAATGTGTTCAATCCATCTGCCCCATTTAACAGTAAATTCTTCAGCCACTTTCTTGCACATACCTGCACTACTAGCTCACTTTCTTTTATTTTTCTCTCTTTCTTTTTTACTTTTTCTTATGAAAATTTCCCCATGTACAGAAAAATAGAATAGTATAATGAATACCTGCATACCTAGTTTTAACAGTTTTAATATTTTGCCACTGTGTTGACTTCATCTACATTTTTTTTTGTTTTTGTTTTTTATAAATTTATTTATTTTATTTCTTTCTGGCCGCGTTGGGTTTTCGTTGCTGCGCGTGTGCTCTCTCTAGTTGCAGCAAGCGGGGGCTACTCTTTGTTGCGGTGCGCGGGCTTCTCATTGTGGTGGCTTCTCTTGTTGCAGAGCACGGGCTCTAGGCACACGGGCTTCAGTAGTTGTGGCACGCGGGCTCTAGAGCACAGGCTCAGTAGTTGTGGTGCACAGGCTTAGTTACTCCGCGGCATGTGGGATCTTCCTGGTCCAGGGCTCAAACCCATGTCCCCTGCATTGGCAGGTGGATTCTTAACCACTGTGCCACCAGGGAAGCCCCGTCTACATTTTTTGATATGTTTTGAAGTAAATTGCAGGTATCTTGGCATTTCACTCTAAATTTCCAAATGCATCTTTAGAAAGTAAAGATCTTTTCCTTTATAACTATGATACTAGTATCACACAACAAAATCCGGCTTTTATCTCCCGCAGGATAGGGAGGTCCTAATATGGTGGGGAAAGCTTCAAAAAGAGTCTACCAGAAAGTATGGGAACAACTTAAATGTCCATCAATAGAGTAGTTAAATAAATTATGATATGTCCATACTATGGAATACTATACTGGGGAATATTAAAATGATGATAGATTTCTATACATGGAAAGATTTCTACAACATCACTAAGTTAAAAAAAAAAAGCATAATAGTATGTACAATGTGATCCAGTTCTTACACTACTAAATGTAAAATAGATAGCTAGTGGGAAGCAGCCACATAGCACAGGGAGATCAGCTCAGTGCTTTGTGTCCACCTAGAGGGGTGGGGTAGGGAGGGTGGGAGGGAGACGCAAGAGGGAGGAGATATGGGGATATATGTATATGTATAGCTTACTCACTTTGTTATACAGCAGAAACTAACACACCATTGTAAAGCAATTATACTCCATTAATGATGTTTAAAAAAAAATGCATGTGCCTGTTCTCACAGTAAAGAGGTCTGGAAGGATATAAATCAAAATGGAAGTAACACTTGATCTTGAGTGGCAGGATTACTAATGCTGTTTTCTTTCTTCATATGTTTTGATGTTATCAAAATTGTTTTACCGTTTGGGTCTTCAGCTGTAAACAGGCAACAGTGCTGTTGTCCCTTCTGACACAGGAGAGTAGGGAATGCACCTGGGAGATGTGTTCTCTGGACTATAGACTTTTAACGTGTAGAATGAATGGCATCTTTGTTTTCATAAGGGTGGGAAGATGATAGTCAATAATAAATTATCATACCAACAGAGTTGTTGTAATTATACTGGAAAACTACCTGTGGCCTTGTTTTGGGGGTTTTATGGGTTTTTTTTATTTGTAGCATCGTATGCATACATGAAATTTACTATTTTAATTTCTAAGTGTACAGTTTAGTGGCATTAACTACATTCACGTTGTGGTGCAACCATCACCACCAGCCATCTCCAGAACTTTTTCATCATCCAGTACTGGAACTCTGTACCATTAAATACTAACTCCCTGTTCCCAGCACCTGGTGACCACTGTTCTACTTTTTGTCCCTGTGAATTTGACTACTCTAGGTACCTCGTACAAGTAATTGTGCTTTGTGACGGGCTTAGTTCACTTAGCATCATGCCCCCAAGGTTCATCCATGTTGTAGCAGGCGTCAGAATTTCCTTTCTTTTCTTCGTTTTTTTTAAAGGAACATTTATTTATTTACTTATTTTTGGCTGTGTTGGGTCTTTGTTGCTGTGCGTGGGCTTTCTCTAGTTGCAGCGAGCGGGGGCTACTGTTCATTGCGGTGCGCAGGCTTCTCATTGTCGAGGCTTCTCTTGTTGTGGAGCACGGGCTCTAGGCGCGTGGGCTTCAGTAGTTGTGGCTCGCGGGCTCAGTAGTTGTGGCTCACGGGCTCTAGAGCACAGGCTCAGTAGTTGTGGCACGTTGGCTTAGTTGCTCTGTGACATGTGGGATCTTCCCAGACCAGAGATTGAACCCTTGTCCCCTGCATTGGCAGGCAGATTCTTAACAACTGCACCACCAGGGAAGTCCAGAATTTCCTTTCTTTTTAAGACAATATTCCATTGTATGGATATATGGTATGGTAACAATTTCATAAAGCCAGAGTTTAGTATCTATGTTTGTAGAGCTGTCTTGTTTATCCATTCATCTGTTGATGGACATTTGGGTTGTTTCTACCTTTGTGGCTTTGTTTTTACATGACTGTGCTTTGGGGATCTGGTTTGAACTCAGGTATTTGACACCTAGAAAGATTTCAAAACAACAAAGAATCCAGGGTGAAAATGAGGGAGAAGGGAGATGCATGAGTAAAAGCTGCTTCGTGTTACTTGAAGGGGCAGCTTTCAAAGCAGAACACAGAAAACCTTTTTATTTATTTATTTATTTATTATTATTTTTTTAAGATCCTGATTTTTTTTTTTTTCTCCACATCTTCTTTTTCACCCAGTCTTTCTCCCTGGTCAGTCACCTCATGAAAGTGGAGAGCAGTGAAAACAGCTAACAGCTGGCTTTGACCATTCTTCTAACTCTTCCCCTGATGTGTATGTTTCGTCTCGCTCTTTACTTCTCAGGAAGCATTAGTGCCGCCTCTTACTGTGACTGACGCTGCTTTTCTGTAAGCTTAGCCATAATTGAGATGAGATCTGTTGGATTGTTTATACACATAGAATTCATTCATTCCTTCATTGAGAAACATATTTCTTCAACACCTACTGTTGAGTCAGCCATGCCAGCCTGTGGGTCTAGAGGCTTGTCAAAAATTAAATGGAAACGATCATCCTCAGAAGACACAATTAAACTACATGTGGTTTGATATATTAAGAAACAGGCTTGGCTGTGGGGAAAGGAACTTGTGGCCCCATGGCTGGGACAAAACATTTTTTTCATGCCGGTATGGTAACAATTTCATAAAGCCATAGTTTAGTAGCTATGTGTGTAGGGCTGTCTTTTGTCATCACTGATATTTTGTTGATTGATGTGAACTTATTTATCTGGTTGATCTTCCCATCAGGTCCACTTTCAAAGAGAAGCAACTGCAGGGCAAGTACAAATTACTTACATGCAAATGAATGAATAGTTGTAACTGAATTCTAGAAGATTAGTTTTAAGTTAAATTAACTCTCTGTCACATTGGTTTCTATTTTTGTATTTTCTATTCCGCTTACACTGTTGGAGTTGTCCCTGATGCCCAAATTCAAGCAGGGCAGAGCCTCAGCTCCAACCTGTAGAGAGCTGGTCGCTGCTAACCCTCTCAGCCTGAATTTTCCCCTTGTGCAGATTTGCCACTGATCTGCCTTCCTTAACGTCTCTGGAAGGCTAATTGGTCTGCCTTCCGAGCTCCGTGAAACTGGGTGGGTCTTGTTCCTCAGAAAAGTTTATTCTGTTTGCTCTCTCTTGCCCTTAGACCATCATCTGCAAATAGCATAAGCAGCAGCACATCTTCAAATCACAGTGGCTACACTCCGGAACCCCCTCTACCCCCAGTTGGAGGTGACCTCGCCAGCCGACTGTCAAGTGATGAAGGGGAGATGGACGGAGCCGACGAATCCGAGAAGTTATTAGACTGTCATTTCTCCACCCACCACCCCAGACCTCTTGCGGTAGGCCTCCTTCTGTTTCCATCCAGGCATTGTTTCCCCCTGTGCTTTGCGGTATTTAGGTGACTGTGTCCTACAACGGCATCCTTCCTAAGGAGAGGCCTCCAGGACAGTGTTTTACGAAAGGGCTTCCCCTGAGGTTGAATGATTACCTTAGAAATCCCCTTGAAAATCACAGAAGGAAAGGTAAGGGCTCCCAGCTGATTTTAATCCTTTAAACACCTGAGTATTCGTGGTCCACCTTGAAGCGATAATGGTTGAGAAGCGGTGTTTATAGAAGAGCACGGGGAGCTGGCCTTCCTGCCTTGCCCATCCACGGGGAGCCTCTGATTTCAAGAGTTAGTCTAGCTCACCTGCCTTGGAAACTGTCTCTGAGCAGCGTGCCAGGTGCCAGTCCTGGCTGGTTTGCTCCCCTGTTGGTTCTGAGTTTTATTGTTATTAGTAGGTGTGATGATATGGCACCAGAACTGAGTGTGTGTGTGTGTGTGTGTGTGTGTGTGTGTGTGTGTGTGTGTGTGTGTGTGTGTGTGTGCAGGAAAGAAGGAAGCATTTCATGTCAGCGTGACTGTTGATTAACGAAAAGGTCAGTTTCTTCCCAGTTCCTTGAAAGAATCCACTTTAACAATTCAGAAGGTCATTGAAATCGAGGTGGGTGGTATAAGGAGGCATGAGCTGGAGGCTTGTTTGTGTTTGCCCTGCGAGCACTTAAGAAGGGACTGCCTGGAGCTTCCATCACAGAGGCGAATTCAGGGAGGCTGGGAACGTCGGACCCCATAGCCGGTTTGCTCTGTTCCCAGCTTGAGCCCTGCAAGATGAGCTTTGACTGTCCCAAGATGGCATGAACTGTGTAGGTGAAATCAACCGTGCATCACGATAGAGTGAGTCCCTCCTCCCTTCTATCAGCGTGATGAATGAAGGCCAAATTCACTTCCTGTTTCTGGGGAGGATGGTGACCTGTACTTCACCAACAGCCTGAGACTTTGCCTCTTGGCTAGTACAAAAATAGGGACAGTCAGGAATGCTTCTGACGGCCAGTAATAGAAAACAACTCATACAGTGTGTGCACTTCAGTCATTTACTTGTCTCATATAACAAGGAGTCTAGAGGTGAGTGGTCCAGGCTTGGTTCAGCATCTCCTCAATGTCCTGCTGCTGAGGGAGAATCTCTGCAGCCCTCTTTGCCTTTCACGCACAGTCTGGATGTGTCAGCTCGAGCTCCAATATCACATCCTCACCCAGTAGCACTCTACAAAGGGGGGGAAAGGGACAAACAGAAAGGGACTCTTCTTCTAAGATGCTATCTTATGTCATTTCTTAGGGAAGAAAAATCTTCCTATGACCACCCCCAGCAGACCTTCCCTTCCATCAAGTAGGTCATGTGCCCACCCCTATACCAATCAGTGGCAGAGGATAGGATTGTAGTAACACAGAATGAAACCTGCCATGATTTCATCCCAAGGTTCTGGGAAGAGACCTACCTTCCCTGCTCACTGCTCCATGTCAGATATCAGAACAAAAGTGTGGTTCTGTTAGCAAGGAAAAGGCAGGGAGAGCTGGGGGTGGGATAGCAGTTGATGAACTTGGCAACCAGTAGGGTCTGCCACAGTGGCCAATGCAGCGAGGATCTACAGCCCTACCTGGGGCATCATAGGCGACCAAGGACAGGAGCCCCTGGGGCACTGAGCCTTGCATCTGTGTTGAATTAGAGACATAGGTAGCACAGACAGTAAGAGGCCTCCAGCTTCCAAGTCTGAAAGTGAGACAGGGCTCTCTACCAGAAGGCCAGACTCTGGAGCACATCAAGATCTTTGTCCAAATGACAAGCTGCCAGGCTACAGTGGATTAGCTCAACTCAGAGTCTGGCAGATTTGTGTGCCCTTCATGTTTTGCTGATTTAAATGGCAAGGCCATGGATTTGTTTCTTTGCTTTGTCCTTTCTCTCATGGCCAGCTGATACATTAAATCAATTTTTGTAATGAACACTTGTTCAGGGTGTCTTTAGCAAGGAGACGAAAGAAGAAAAGATGTCTGGACCTGGACCGGCTCCCACATGCTGCTGGGGACCGGCTTCCACGGGGGGGGACCGGCTTCCACGGGGGAGAACTCCCTTTGTATGTTTTAGTACTTGGCCAGTAAGCACTTAATGTGCGGAAAAGAATTTTTCATCAGGAGTACCAGATTTGATGGGAGGCAAGATTTTAGGGTAACCCCACCCCAAACATAAGCAGAAACAAAACAAAGGGAAGGTCTTGCGTTTCCTCCTAAGAACTGTTCCAAAGGCTGGTTCCAGGAGGGATTTGTGGAATGAGTGCCAAGCCAGCACTGTGTCTGGGATGGAGGCCAGGGAGCTGCTGGGAGAGGCCTGGGGGAGGGGGGAAAGCTGCAGTTGAGTTATAGAGTCATATTTGCAGACTCGCCTGAGCTCTGACCAGGCGAATGTCACCTTCTCAGAGGCCGCTTCTTACATTTCTGTCTGCTGGCCTGCTGGTTGTCCTAACATCATCATTAAATGACGTTTATCAAACATCTAACTGCTCATATTTCAGCCCCGTGTTTTAAGTGTGATAGTTCGCTCTGAACACTTTGTAGGACCTTATCTCTGTAATCCATCCTTTAGCCTAAATCTCTACTCTCCTCATATTGAGGAGGAAGAAGAAGAGAATGGGACCCCTGACCTTTATACGTTTATAATCATCAAGACAGGCACAGAAGCATTCAATATAATGTAAAACAGCCACGTAGCGATTCCCAGGTGGAATGTAATGAAGTATGTGTAGGTGTCTGTGGGAGTTCAGAGCGGCAAGGTGAGTCAGATAAAGGTCACTGGAAAGGAGAGTCTTAATTAGGGCCCTGAGGGAGGGGAGAATTGCACTTGGCCGAGAGAAGAGGGAAGGAGACAGAGGCAGGCCGAGGGAGCGGCGGGAGCGGCGGGAGCGGCGGGAGGGTGAGCGCAGAGGCAGTGACGTGTCCCAGGGCAGCCTGGAAGCGCTGATGGGAGAGGAGATGAGGTCAGCACCGGGGGAGGAGGGAGTTCAGCCCAGCTGGAAGGGAGCTGGCTCCGATGACAACAGGTAGGAACGGTATGACCCACTGGCAGGAGAACCTCAGAACCAGCCGTTTCCATTACCGTGATGGGAAGCAGGGAACCACCGTCTTCCTTGAGAAGATGACAGCTGTGACAAGCCCGCGGTGCTGACACACTACCCGGCTACTGGTTGCTCTTGGTTTGGGTTTGGTTTGGTTTTGTTTTTCAACCTAAAATGCTGGCTCAATTCCAGGTATAGAGAAGGTAGCCCTCGATGCTACAGAAGATTGAATGTCACTGTTGTTGAGTCATCCTGTGAGGTTCTGCAGAAAATCTAGGAGCTCAAAAACTGAAGCACCACAGAAATATTTTTGGCTTCGGTACTATTTGCTTCTTTATTTTCAGGAAAACTGTGCCCCTGTGTGTTTTTATGCAAATGTTATTTTTCTCTGTAGAGCTTATATTAGCTTATTAACCTGTAATCAAAATTAAAATGGTTTTTGTTTTCCCCCCTCACAGTTTTGCTCATTCGGGAGTCGCCTCATGGGACGAGGGTACTATGTGTTTGATAGAAGATGGGACCGTTTTCGATTCGCACTAAACTCCATGGTAGAAAAACACTTGAATTCACAGATGTGGAAGTAAGTGAGCGGTTTTTGTGCAATATGAGATCTGAGCTGCTCCACAACTATCTGAACCCCAGCTTTCTAAATGAATGTCACTAGTTGTTTTTTTATTGAACAAAATGATTCTGAAATCAGGGTTCGTGATTAATTCTTAAATGTCAGCCCCTCTTCTTGGTTGCCTATATTTTTCAGAGACAATGTGTGGTATGCTTTGTCTTCTTTGGAGATCCCTTTTGTGTTGGTAATCTTCTAAACTAAATGAAAAGGGATTAGATAAGACCTCGTTTATTTAACAGTGTTAAAGGGCCTTTTTGCTATGACTAAGACCATCTAAGGATATTAAGAATATGCTTCAGTTTGTAATGTTAATGCTACAATGTCAATACTAAAAATTTCCTAACGGTTATGGACCAACTTGTAATTGTTTAATGTCCTGTGAAAAAGTACGTACCGCAACCAACAGGGCAGATCAGGGGCCATGTTGCCAAGTTGGTTAAGCTTGTCTTTGGCCCTTCCCACCTCCCTATAGGACTCTCTCCTCACCTCTATGCATACTTCTCTCTACCCTAAACCCAGCTTATGTCCCATTTCTCTATGGTCCTTTTATTCTCCAACACCTCTCGATGTATTTACATTTTACTAGATTCATGAAAAGGCGAAAAGCCTTCTTGACTTAGGGAAATGCTATTGTACAGGATGACGAGCTAGACCCTCTCAAACCATAGCATGTAAGGAGCTGCCATTCCGGCCACTTGGTAATGCAAGGCCAACCCCCTGGCTACCCCCAGCCCCCAGTCCTGCAAAGGTGAGCTTTTAAGATCTCATAATCCACAGAATCATGGATTCCTCAGCTCTAGGCCCAGATGGTCCAGGAGAGCCAACACTAAACCCCTCACCCTGCCCAGTGAAGCCCAGGAAAGGCCAGGAAGGCATTCCCGAGAAATAGGGTAGGATGGGAACAGAATTCAAAACCTCCCCTCTCCCAAGTCTCCTCCCCTCTCCCAGGTCTCCTCCACTCTCCCAGGCAATGATGGCATCTCAGCGCCTATTCACCACGATGCCCAAAGAGCTTCCAGAACTTCTAGGAGTAAGCCCCACTGTGCCTGCAGTAAGCTCTCATAGTGGACTTAGGACGACACATTGACACTTCCTGTGAAGTAGGAAAGGGCCACAAGAGAAGCTTATCATTTCTTCTCCCTTAAGTGACTGCCCAGTGTGTCTCAAAGGCACCCCGATATCTACCTGTGTCCTTTCTAAACAGCACCCGATGGGCTGCGTGCGGGGTTACTGTGTTCTCGGTATTTGGTGACGTATCCCTCTGCGCGGGTCCCCCAGCATGGCAGCCAGCGCCGGTGACTCTGCAGCTCTGTGCTCTCCTGTGTTGTGGAAGTGTAAATCCCGGGCACGTGGAAGGAATGTGTTGATCTGTATTTCGCTGCCTGGTGTCCTGTCAGCTCAAGTCCATATTCCTTTCCTCCTCAGGCACAGAAACCCGAGCCACAGGGCATCAGGTCCCTCCCCCCTTTTCAGGACTTGCCTAACCAATCTGCTGTCACTGAGCAACATTGGGGCTGCCTGGGTATCAACTCTGGAGAGCGTAGCACCCCGCTGCCCTCTCCGCCTCGCTGCCCAAACCCCAGGCCCCGACGGGCCCGAACCTGGAGGGATGGCAGCCGATGGGGGCGTGGAAGACATTAGGAAGAAAAGGAACGGCCAAGACTCTTTTTTCTTTAACAAGCATTTAACTCTGCATCAGGAGACGCCAGCACAGTATTCTCTTTCAGCCAGGTCAGCATCTGGATCTCCATGCCAGCTGGCAGGGGAGGATGGGCACTGTAATTTATTCGCATCTGTGGGCTTTTGTATGGGACTTCCCTAGGCCAGCGTGCAAAGCTTCAGCTGGGACACGGCCCGCCAAGCTGAAGTCCACTGCCATTTGGCACCTGGGAAAGCACATTAACTGTCTAGCGTGGGGGGAAGGGGTTCCCGGGGATGGTGAGCTGCCACATGCCCCTCTCCCTGCTTCTGCCCTACCCCTTCTCCCCTCCTGACTCTGCTGTCCGTTACAGATGAGCGGGGAGAGGAAGGAAAGAGGTAGGGAGTATGCAGAAAAAGAGCCCCCGCCCCAGTGCCGAGTGTCAGCCAGGGCACGCGGAGGACGTCAGCCCTGCCGGTCAGCACAGGCTGAAGCCTGAATGTGTGCTCTCTCTACCGGGAAAATAACAAATCAGGACACTCAGAGTGGATCCCAGTTAAGGTCATCGACTGGGCTCCTCTCTAAATGAGCCATCTGGTATTTGTAAATAACTCTTTATTACAAGTCACTGCCAAACCTCCGCCCATATGGACTCCTAGCCGTACTTTAGCTGGTACGAAACTCGAGTGAAGGAGAGATTGAGTGGGATGCCTAGAGAATCCCAGGAATCAGTAGGCAGCAGAGACGGTGCGGTGTGCTGACACCACACGCTCTGAGAAATGGGCCCCGGTGCTGTCAGGAAGGGGTTGTGCAGTGCCAGACAGTTCTAAGGGCGTGTTTAGACCTTTTCGATCTGATTAATGGGAGTCCTTGCCTGGCATGCGTAGTTATGTTGCTGCTGAGAATTCACCTGCTCACCCATCCAGCACCCACCCATCCATCCATTCATTCAGTCATTCATTCATTGCAACAACTACCACTAATGGAGCCCCAGTTTAGCGTTGACAGGATCTTTTACCCTCTTTAGGCTCGAGAGAAAATAGATTTTCAAACACCGTCACAGCCACAATGGGTTTGGCAGTATTTTTCTCCTATATTTGATCTCCTCAGTCTGACGTTTTCAAGGACACTGCGCTTATATATTCAAGGCTTCCTCTGGATTCCACCGTAGAGATGGAAGCCATGGGCTTCACCAAATTGCAGGCAGAAAACTGCATCCTCAAAGAGAGCAGGGCTAGGAGAGGCATTTCCTCCTCAGCGGGGCCTCTTTCCCGGGCTCCCTGCCCCGTCCCGATGCTGCAGCTGGGAGGGTGGCCTCCAAGGAGAGAAGGGAGGCCCCATTTCACACCTGCCCGCCTTCAAGAGCTGTTTTCCAAGAAGCAGAGCTCGTTCCTAATTTCTGGGGAGCCCAGCTACACGGAACATGATTTCCAGCAGAAACAGGGAGTGGGGAGCAAGGTGAGATACAGGAAAGAACCAGTCTGAAAATATTCACCTGGCTCCTGAGGTCAGTATCCTTTCCTGAGAAGTCAGGGACTTGGTGACCCGGAGGCCCCTGTTCTCCTCTCAGTCCCCAGAGTAGCAGCAACATGGCCCCAAGCCATGGTGTGGAAGTAGAAGCTGTTTCCAGCACATGTCAAAAGAAGGGGTTTGCGGGGAGGCCCCCAGAGTAACCCACCACCTGGGGCTGGCCTGGGCTCCACGGAGTGTGAGGCAGGGAGCTTGCTCCCAGGTACCCCCAGCTTTCAGGAAGACCTCCGCCCCATTCATATGCTCTCCTGCATTTATCTTCCGAACAAGCTAGAAATTCCTGATCCCATTCTCTGAATCCATGAGGGTCCCTGTACCCTTCCCGCTTCCTAACAGCGGGACTGGAAGACCTGCTGAAGGGCAGCCATACCCCAGAGATAGCTCCTGAGAGATCGCTGAGGCAGGGTGAGGTGAAGGGGGAAGAAAACAGAGCCCGCAGCCGGGAGCTAACGTGGAAGTGCCTCTCTACAGGGTAACCCAGAGGCTGCAGGCAGCGAGGGCAGGGGGACTCTGGCCTGTGAGGAGAGAGGTGACTCCCCGATCTCCTCCCTGTCAAGAGCAGGGTGGGGAGGCAGGGCACAGGAGGGGTGGGAGGCCCTGAGTGGCAGGGGCTGCAGGGGCGCAGGGGACGCTCTGGCCCACGTGTGCAGGTGGCCAAGCCCCGTCCTCATGCCTCTTACTTCAAGCCAGGACCTGAGTGTGAAATGACCCCTTCTCATTAAAAATCACCTTCATCACTGCCAGGGGCGAAAAACACAGAGGGGGATACTGCTGGGGAAGTTTCTATTCTAAATAACATTCGCCTTTTATTCATGAACCCAAATCAGCCATTATCCAGTAGCCAAGCATGGAGAAAAGGATCTGAAAACCTGAGAGTGATTAAAGCTAGGTTGCTGGATGTTGCAATGGGGGGAACCATAAGGAAGGGCCATAATTCAGATTTTGCCATCCTTCAAGGCTTCATTTTCCATTGTCTGGTTCCGCCAGGGTTTTCTCTGTAGCCCTGATGCTCACACTTAGTCGAGCTTCTGGAGCAATGCCAAACCTATTTCTCACTGTTTCTCTTTCACTCTTCTCTCATGTTTAGGAAGATCCCTCCTGCGGCAGATAGCCCCATGCCCTCGCCAGCAGCCCACATCACCACCCCTGTTCCAGCATCCGTTTTACAGCCTTTCAGCAGCCCCAGTGCTGTGTATCTTCCTTCAGCTCCCATCAGCTCGAGACTCACCTCTTCTTACATAATGACATCAGCCATGCTCTCAAATGCAGCTTTTGTGACATCGCCGGACCCGAGCGCCCTCATGTCACACACCACAGCTTTCCCTCATGTGGCCGCAACCCTCAGCATCATGGACTCAACCTTCAAGGCCCCATCCGCCGTGTCCCCGATACCAGCTGTCATCCCTTCCCCATCCCACAAGCCATCCAAAACCAAAACCAGCAAATCCTCAAAAGTCAAAGACCTGTCCGCCCGTAGCGACGAGTCTCCAAGTAACAAAAAGAGGAAGCCGCAGTCTTCGACTTCCGCCTCTTCCTCCTCCTCCTCCTCCTCCTTATCCCTGCAGACGTCCCTCTCGTCCCCATTATCAGGGCCCCACAAAAAGAACTGTGTTTTGAATGCCAGTTCAGCTTTGAACTCCTATCAGGCAGCCCCTCCCTATAACAGTCTGTCTGTGCACAACTCAAACAATGGGGTGAGCCCACTCAGTGCCAAACTGGAGCCCTCAGGACGGACCTCGCTGCCCGGCGGCCCTACGGACCTAGTGAGACACATGGGCTCGGGGGGCGGCAGCAGTGACTCCTGTCCCCTCTCTGTGCCCTCCCTTGCAGGGGACCTCTCTCTGGCCTCACACAATGCCGTGTCTTCTCTGCCCCTCTCTTTTGACAAATCAGAAGGAAAAAAGCGTAAGAACTCAAGTTCTAGTAGCAAAGCCTGTAAAATCACTAAAATGCCTGGAATGAATAGCGTTCACAGAAAGAACCCACCCAGCCTTCTCGCACCGGTGCCCGATCCTGTTAACAGCACCTCCTCTCGGCAGGTAAGGGACCCATCCTTCCAGGAGCCTTCGAGCACTGCCCGGGGATGGTGGGAGGGGGAGCGGGGCAGCGGCCCCCGCTTAGCCATGTGGCCCAGGCAGGTGGCCCACACAGGTAACGCAAGCGTGAGTCCCATCCTCGTTCTCCCCGTGGGCAATTCCACCCTCTGCTCTGAGAGCAATTTATCTAACAGATACTTTGTACAGTGCCCACGCACTAGGCACTGTTCTGAGTCCTGTATGAGCATCACCTCATTTAATCCTCACGACAACCCAGCGAGGTTGATGCAGTTGTAATCACCACTTTACAGATGAGCAAACTGAGACACAGAGAGGTTCTGAGTTCCGTCACCTCACTCTAGTGTATATCTGGAGTTCTGAGGACGATATCATTGACGAGGTCTGTTGCCAAGCAGTTTTATCTGATCTATTGGCATCCCCTTAGGAAGAACCTGAGGCCCAGCCAGGTTAAGTGATGACCTGGGTCCCACCTGGGGGGTGGGAGCGCATGCTTCCGGTGACTATTCTTCTCACTTTACCAGGCTCCCTACTCCTAAGATAACCCTTTCCTTCCTAAAGTATCACTGCAGCTCACACCAACTGGCATAGAAGTGTTCAGGGCCACTGTACACAGAGGAGGGTGTACCGTGAGGGGAGCTGGGGGAATGGGACATGATCCAAGAAGAACACGTGTTTCTTTCCCTTGAGCCCTGTTCTCATCCTCAAGTCTAGTCTTCCTCTCGAGCTGGGAAGGCTGCTTAGGAAACCCTCCCACCCGACTGTTTGTGTGTAGAGGAGGGAGCAAAGGCGGGTAGGGGGCAGCCTGGGGTCTCTTCGAGCTGAGTCCAGCGGGAGGGACCTCCCAGGACAGCGTGCACGGATGGTAGCAGCAGCCCCAGGCCGACAGCCACAGAATTCAGTGGGCCAGCCCTGTCTGGGGATGGGGACTTTGGAGACATGAGGGGCAGTTGTTTAAAAGATGTTTTCATGTTTTGCATCATCTTTGTGTGAGACTTGTTAAAACTTCATGAAGAGAACCTCTTGAGAGGGATTCACAAAACACAGGTAAACACACAAGAAACAGCAAGTTTGGATCTCAAGGGCCAGACAAGCTGCAACCGAGGCCCAGGTTGTGGCACTGGGGGATGGACATAGGTCCTCTCATCAGAGCCCAGGCACTCGCACACATCTGCAGTTCCAGGGGTGCAGGGGAGGGGACCAGCACCCACAGGGTCCCCCCGAGACTAAACTACTGGTCGGTGCCACCTCCAGGTCTCAGGATGGAGGGCAGATCCAGGGCTTCCTAAACTTGAATGTGCACATGAATCACTGGAGGGTCTCAGTAAAATGCACATTCTGAGTCAGCAGGCCTGGGGCGGAGCCTGAGAGTCTGCATTTCTAACAGGCTCCAGGCAGTGCCACTGGAGTCCAGGAGTCCCCGCACTGGTGTGCGGGCCACACCCTGAGCAGCAAGGCTATAGTGTCATCCGTTTTCGATGAAGTTCTAGCAGCTAACACTTACTTATGGGATGGGCTCTGTTCCAAGCACTTGATATATTCATTTGATCTTCACCTGTTATTACCCCCATTTTACAGATGAGTAAACCGAGGCACAGGAAGGTTAAGCAATGTGCCCAAAGTCACACAGCAAGTAAATAATAGGTCTGGGATTTACACCCAAGTAATTTGGCTCTGGGGTCTGGGCTTTTCACCTCTGTGCCTCTGTATTGAGTAAATGTGGCACTGTTGATTCTTTCGTGTGCCAAGACCATATGAAATGTTTAGTAAGCATGATGAATTAGTCAAAAACAGTGATGAAAGGAGCAGACAAGCCTCCTTCAGAGAGTGCTCATCAGGAGGGAAATCAAAAAGAGCTGGTGAATTTAATGGCTGCCTTGGATCTAGTCAATACTGGTTCTCCAATGCAGCTGATACCTGGGTGCTTGTCACCAGGCCATTAAGAAAAGGCTTTGTCCAGGGTCACCAGGTGTTGGGGGAAGGCCTTTGGAATCTGTGCTGCTTCTGTTAGGAGATTGGGAGAGGCACGGCATGAGATTGAGAAATTCAAGGTAAACGCGCTTTGGGGACTAACTGGGGATCTGTTGAATTGTATCGGGTGGTGTAAGGCCAGAATTTGCCACAGAGATACTAAATCGTACAAAAAACAAGACTGCGAACATAAGGCAGACGTCTTTACGCAAAGGCGTGTTGAAGTAGAGGATGGGCTCTTCATAGGAGCTGCCTGCGTAACGTACTCCGCGGAGGACCCAGCCCACCGCGAGCCCAGGTTCGATCACGAGAAAGGGGAGGAGCCTGACGGCCACGCCCCCTCGCCCCCAGGGCAGCGTCTTAGGACCGACCCGCTCAGGCTCCCAGCGGAAGGGGAACACCCATGCCTCTTGCCATTTTTCTTAAGAACAGCAAGGAGTGAGCCGGGAAAACTGACTCAGAAAAAGACGCAGGCATGTATTCCCAGCTGGCCCAGGGCAGTCTGGGCTCGAGACGAGATGGGTCTGGGACTGCAGTCACAGGTGGAAAAGCTGGGCCCCCTCCCGGAAACTTGCAGTCTGCGCATCTGGGAAGCGGATTAAGATTTCCCCTCCATTCCACGTTCCCTCTGGGATGAGGGGGGGCGTCATCAAGGCCCCCCTGAAACAGACTCATTTTCTCTGCCGTTTAAGATGGAAACACGAGTTCCACACAACGGGAGGAGAGCCAGCGAGGTACCGTGCAGCCTCCCCCTTTCCCCTGGCGACTCGTGGTGTCGGTGGGTCTCTCCCAAGCTGGCTCCCGTGTCTGAGTAGGGCTATCACTGGTGTCTTTCAGGTTGGGAAAAATAGCAGCCTAGCTTTGTCACAATCCAGTCCTTCAAGCATATCCAGCCCAGGACACAGCCGACAGGTAAGTTACTGGGGGGCAGAAGCCCATAGGCTCATCAGCAGGGTGGAAAGAACGTGGGCTTTGGGGTCAGACCCTGGTTCAAATCTCACGTCAAGAAAATGGCTACCTGGCTTCTAACGCTAGACCTTCTCGTAATTAGCTGTGTGCCCTTGGGCAAGTTACTTAATTTCTCTGTGCTTTCGTTTCCTCGCCTATAAGGTGGGGATCATTATGGCCCCTATCTCATAAGGCTTTTGTGAGGATTAAATTAATTTATAGACATAAAGCCCCTGCAAAATGCCTGAGACCTAATACAGGTATTAGCGTTTACTGTTAGCAGCTGTATGATATTAGGCAGATTACTTCTCTGAGTCTCACTTTTTTCATCTCTTAAATGGCAAAATCGATGCCTACCTCCTAAGGTTATGAAAATAAGATGCTGTTGACTGAAGGGCTTTGCTCAGGGCGGACATTGGTCGGCGCTTTCTTGAGGCCTCTGGTGAGCTGTAGCTACCGTTCAGGATGTGGTTTTCGTGGTGGGACTATTCGGGGTAGAGTTAGGAGTTTTTATAAGCTCGAGGTGTGAAAACAGTCAGTATAGAAGTGATTTTCTCCAGCGGAGTGTGTGCACGTCTGGAGGAGGCCAGGGAGGGTAGGTGAGTAGGGTCGTGTGTGTTCTACATGGTGGGAAAAAATACATATATGGCTGTTACGTTGTCTTAGAAGAGCCACAGGTTTCATAGATACCAAATTACAGTGTGCTTTTCTGTACTTTGGCCTTTGGAGTTTCCCCACAAATCTTGGGTAGAGTTTGGGTGAAGGTTATAGGGAACGGTTTTGTATCCTCAGATCTCCACCATTTTGAGTCACTTTGGCCCATCTGTGCCGGAGCACCTGCCGCCGCCTCTCTGTGTAGGGTCGGGGAGGGAGGGCAATCTGCCTGTTTACGGCAGGCCTCCTGCACGGGTTGCTGGGTGCACCTGGAGACTCCACTTTGACCCTTAGCAGGCACGTGTGCAATCGCCCACAACTCCAGGCACACCTGCTGGGAACCCACAACGCTAGCCGTCAGCCTAAATGAACGTAATAATACCAACACCTGCCGTTTGTTGAGCCCTTCCTCTGTAGGCGCCTCGCTCTGCCCCTCATGTACATTACATACCTTTCAACCTTTTAACAACCTGGTCAGGTTGGGGACCAATTGGTTATCCTCATTTTATAGATGAAGATGAAGGAACTTGAACCAAAACCTGTATGTCCAAAGCCTCTGTGCTTAACCCAGCACTATACTTTTTCCTTAGGTAATTCTCCATGCTGTCTGCGGGTTAGTTAGGAAAAGATAGACTAAAAAAAAAAAACAAACAGAAAAACAAAGACAGATTAGTTATCCCGGTCCTCCCTCCTGGAGAGGAGCTCCCTGAAGCCCCAGGATTTGCCCCCTTGCTTTCCTGCACAGCCAGGATCTTTGTGCCTACCTTCCATTTACAGAGTCCTTTACTTCCATCACCTCATTCGCTCGTCACAGCTGGCTTTTGCCGAATGCAGGAGGTGGGATGGTATCCTTTTAGTTATAGATGAGGAAACTGAGACTCCCTTCTTGAATTCTTGTGGGTAATCCCAAATGTATGTTTTGGAAACAAGCTTTTTCTTTTCTTTTCTTTCCTAGAAGACCACAAACAGAACGGGCAGGATAAGGACTCTTCCATAACAAGACTATGAAGCCACTTCCAAACCAATGCCTGGCCACGGGACCTCCCCCCAGGAGGCCAAGGCCAGGGGAGGGAGGGGAGTGGGCAGTGGGGAAGAGTCTGTTTCCTGTGCCCTGCCTGTGGCTCTGGCCTTTCTTCTTCTTTTTTTAATTGACCAATTTTTAGTTTTGAGGAAAAAGAAAAAGGCAAAAAGAACGTGAATTTGAGATTTACAGAAAACAATACCAGTGTTTGGTTTCCGTTCTTTAACTTGCCACGTGTATACCTTCTTCCAAGTTTGGGGTCCCTCCTCTAGCTTCTGATGCTGCTACTGCATCATTTTGCTCCAGCCACAAGAGCAGACATTGTAGAATGTCTGTTCCTGGTTGGCATCGTCTGGAACTCTTGAACTTGAGCATGTGCAGTGCTCCTTTCCTTGCCCTCTCCCATCCTTCCCTTCTGTCCCCTCCTACCTGCCACTCTCTGGGTCCCCACTGACCATCAGAGGTGCGGGCTCTCAAAAGCTCCCTCTAGACAGCCTGCTGCATCGGGGGCGGTTACTGGGGAGCAGCCCGTGTTTGGGGAGCCTAGAGCAGAGAGCTGGAGGGTGGACGAGGGCCCTCATCAGGTTTCTAGGACGCACCAGCACAGAGGAGCCAGATGCAGAGTTGAGAACAGCAGCCATTTAATGATGGGGCTTACTCAGTACCACTATCCAGCTGTGCAGCTCGGAGAGGATGTCCTGGGTTAGGGACAGGGGCAGGAATGGACCCGGGAGGTGGCAGGAAGAAGGGCCTGGGGGTAGGAGGAGATACCCTCAAAAGATGGTGGGAACTGGGTGACTGATCATCTGAGCGTGTTAGGAATCCATGCTGCAAAATCCCTTCCAGGGCACCGTGTACAAGAGGGCGCAAAGCTGGGCGAGTCACGGGGAGGAATCCCAGGGAATAGGGCACAAGACCTCAGGAAGCCACTCAGGAAGAGGCACAGTGCCCACCGCTGTGGAAGGTCTCAAGCTGCCCTCCGGGGCGCTGCCAGAGGAGAAAAAGCAGAGCCGGAAGGAAAGGCCTGAGGGAAAGCTGCCATGGAGGGTTAATTGCCCAACGGCTGGTGATTGGTGAGAATAATTACTAGCATTGCCCAGCCACCTCCATGCCCTGGGCCCGAGGGCCCCGTGGACTCAGCACACCTATAGATCAGCTCATGCTAGGTTGTCAGAGGCCACCACTCCGACACAGCCAACCCAGGAAGGAGTGGTAAGGCCGCTGCTGATGGAGAAGAGCCATTTGGAAGATCCGTAAGGGAGAAGCTGGAGGCCTGCAGCTATAAAAACTGTTCACACTGGAGTTTTGAAAGAAACCAATACCATAAGCTCTAATTGGGAATCATAGTCAAGAAAGGAATTCACCATATAAAATAAGTGTTCTGTGCTATGAATCATGTAACTTTGTATACAGTATAATGGCAGAGATACCAGGAGGTTTTGCTTCATCCCTAAGTCAGAAATGAATGCCAGTTTTGCAGCTGGACATAAGCCCTCATCCCCACCCTGAAGTTCTCCTTTTCTTTCCCATTCCCCCCAAACCCAAGGATCAGACTACTGTTAAATTTCACCGTATGATTGGATTTTGCAAAGACGGGAGGCAAACGGAGTGATTTGCATCAATGGAATTGCACTGACAGTGTTTCTTAATAGGATTACTAAAATTTTTAATATAAAATGAAGATTTTTTTAAAAATCAGGAGTTGATATTAGGTACTAGGACATTAGTTCAGATGATTTCATTTTTATTTCTACAGTGTTAAAAGTGCACTTATATGCTGGTTTATTTCCGTCTTGGGAAAAAGAGACTGCAAATTGAAGGGAAGATTGTTACTTTTTCTTTTTTTAAAAAAAAAAAAGGTTAAGGCAGATTTTAAGACTTATAAATGTTTAAGAAATTATAAACAAGGTTAGACCCTTTGGAAAAAAAGTTTAGAAGATATTCTTAAAGTAAATTTTTATAGTGTTAATTTTGTAATAATTTATGTTTTACTATATTACAGAGCTAACTGACCAGAATAGTTTCAGAAACAATATGAAACTTAGGAAAGTTGAAGCAACGTTTATATTTTTAAAATGTTCTTTGAATTATGTTTTTATTGTACATTTCTTCAGACTGAAAAGTATGTACATATCTTTGTTATTTTTGCACAATTTTCGTCTCGTTCGGTTTTAGAAGTCTGGTTTTTTTTTTATAATTTATTTTGAGTTGTAATACTTGCAGGAGTAAAAACAAAAAAAAATCTCAGCAACAAAATAACCCTCTGATTTATAAACTCTTACACTCAAAGAAGGAAAACAAAAGTTGAGAGATTAAGTGGCTGCTTCTGAGAAATAATGTCTCAACAGGGACTAAAGGAGCAATTCAATGGATTTTAAACGTTTTAGCTCTCTACATCTTGAATTGCAAGCTGGAATAAAGAGGCTCCCCACCGAATGCTGCTTACTTGGTGAAAGACTGGCTCTGACCAAGGTGAGGACATTTCTGGAAAACTGAGCAAAAAGGGAAAACCCACGGTGTTTCTTCCTTCACAGTCAACTACAGGTTTACTTTATAATGATGTATTCAAAACTCACAGCTTGAAAAATGGAATGCAAATAAAAGGTTTTCTTTCGGTTTGTTTGAATGGAGTTCAACTGGACCAGCCTATAAAGCATTATTAGGGGGATATCGTTTGGGTACTTCTGTTCTGCACACCCCACCTAGCCCTCTCTCCCAAGCCCCTTGACTGCACACACCCCCATCTGCCTGAAGATCTCGTGACTTGTCGCCAGCCATAGAGGCTCGAAAGCTCTGGTTGTTAAAGCGTAACGCAATGCATAGACCTGTCAGCCATAAAAAAAAAAAAAAAAAAAAAAAAAGCGACCTGGATAACTTGTATGCCTTCTTTTGTATCAATGTACCAATTGTAAATAATGCTGATCAACCTTTGTAGAGAATAGTTTATACAGCATATTCTATTATTGCTGATTCTCAGTGAACTCTTGTTTTAAAAAAGGAAAAAATGAAATTTTCTATTTACACCTTCTATTTTGTTATGCTGTCGGCCCATGGCACTTTAACAAAACTCTGTGGGTTTTACTTAGCTGGTCAGTCATGGGGTATATTCAATAACTGTTGTTGCACAGACGAGAATTTGCACCTGCTCACTTGTCCTTTCCTACTACCGATTTTAGAACCTTTTCCAGAAGAATTTTGAAGAAAGCATGTCCAAACATTCTAAACAAATGCCACACTTGTGGAGTGGGTTTCTTTTCTACAATCCATATTTTGTAACACTAAGTATTTTCCTTCTTTGTCCTGCATCTTTATGTATTAGCACTATCAGATAGAATTCATTCCATGCCTGTGATATTGTAAGCAGAATAAATGTCTAAAGTAGGTGTAAATAGTAAATCCTATGGCTTACAGTTTTAAAAAGGAAAGAACAAACATGTATCTATTGATACTGCCGTGGTTCAGCACCAGGCCTGGAGACATTCTCCAGTGAGCGATTGTATTTTTTTTTTTTTTTTTTTTGGTAACATGGCTTTGTAAATAAAATAATTTATATGTTTGTAAAACAGTCTTCGGGTTTTCATAAAATTTAGATTTGGGGTATTTTTTTATTCTTCTGGGTGTATGTGTTCTCACGAGACAAGCGTTCCTCCTAGAACCCACATTTAAGGTGTAGAAGAGAGCGAAGTCATTCAACAGATATTTATAGAGCATCCCATCTGTGGCTGCCCCCTGAGCTAGGCACTCTGCTCAGTGATGAGAAACAGACATAGTCCCAGCTGCTTGCGGAAGGCACCCTGGTGGGGGAGACGGTACATAAATAAACACACGATCCCATGTGTAATTACAGATTGTGACAAATTCAATGGTAGAAAGAATTGAGTTCTGTGAGAGAGAAAATAACAGGAGAAACTGACGTAAAATGGGTTGGGGGTTGTGATCAGGGAGTTCCCTCTGAGGAAGTAAGCTGAAGGCAGAAAGTGTTGGGGAGATAATCCCAGGCAGAGGTGGTCCATGGTGGGAAAAGCCTGGTAAGTTCTTGGAACCTAAGGAACACGCACTGTGGACAGAGCAGGGAAAGGGATGGACAGAAGGCATGGCAAGGTCACAGAAGGCCTCCTAGAGTTGGGATTTTTGTGTTCAATTCAGTGGGAGTCCTTCAAAGGGCTTTACGTAAGGGCATGGCGTGATCTGATCTATTGAAAGATCTCTAGCTGCTGTGTAGAGAATCCATTGGAAGTTGTTGCAAGAGACCCAGTGAGACATAGTGTTCATGTAGTCCCAGGATGGTGACAGTAGATCTGAAAAGAAGTGAGTGGAGTCAAGATCCATTTTACATATTAAATTGACAAGACTGGTTTAGGAATTGGATGTGAGAGTAGAAGAAAGAATGACTCCCAGGTTTCTGCTAGAGCAATTGTATTAGGTGGAGATGCCATTTCTTCAGATGTGGAAAACCAGAGGAAGAACAGGGTTTGGGGAAGGGGGGGGTGGCAAAAGGAATGTTTCATGAAGAGCAGAAGTTCTGTTTTGCACATGTATGTTTGCTCACATGTGAGATTACCGTGAAACCTCTAAGCTGCTGTGCCAAGAAGGCGTGGGATACACATGGCTGGAGCTCTCAGCAGGTCTAAGTTGGAGGCATCAACTTGGGAATCTTTGTTATATGGATGATATTTAGAGCCACAGGTATGGATGTGATTACTAGAGAAGATGGAGAAGACGAGCAGACATTTGGAGGTTAGGTAGAAGCAGAAAAGCTTGCAAAGAACTCCAAGAGGAAGCGTTCACAAAGAGAAGAGAGAACCCGACAGACAGTGGTTCCCTGGAAGCGAGGACTGTAAGATGCTTCAAGCAAGGAGAAGTCAGCTGAGTTAAGTACTGTTGCAGTATGGGAGAGAGATGGTGTTTAGTCTGGGGTTCTGCAGCATGGAGGTCTTTGGTGACTGTTAACAGTCTCCTAGGGCTGTCATAACAAATTGCCACAACTTGGTGGCTTAAAACAACGTAAATTCATTCTCTCAGGGTTCTGGTGCCCAGAAGTTCAAAATCAAGTAGGGCTGCACTTGCTCAAAGGCTGTGGAGGAGAATCCTTCCCTGCCTCTTCCGGTTTCTGGTGATGGCTCGCATTCCTTGGCTTGTAGACTCATCACTCCCATCTCTGCCACCTCCTTCACGTGGCCTTCTCCCCTGTTTCTCCTGGGTTTCAAGCCTCCCACGGCCTTTCTCTTATAAGGACTTAAGGCTCACCCTAAATCCTGGATTATATCCTCTCAAGATTCTTAAGGTAGTTATGTCTTTTTGCAAATAATTCATACCCGCAGGCTCTAAGGGTTACAACTTGGACACAGAGTGACCTTAGCGAAGCAGGTGTGTTGAAGTGGCAGGAGAGTGAAGGAAATTCAGTTGTGTAGACAAGTCTTAAGAAGGTTAGAAGGCACAATGGAGTGTTTGGATTTTGTTCCCTTTTGTTTCTTTTGTTTTTCAAGGGAGAAAGGTCCAGATCATGATTCATATGCTGGTGAGGCTGGGACAATAGGGGAGGGAGAGGGTGATGAAACAGGAGAAAGGGGTGATTTTTTTTTGAAAGGGAAGTTTTTGAGACGGCAGGAGGGAGGTGAACTTGAACACATGTGGACGTATTGGCCTTTCTAGTGCGGAACAATCAACCGAGGCCTATTAAAAATTTTAAGAGTTTATCTGCAGAAAAATGGGATTCAAATCAGGCAGCCCCAAACCAGAAGTGGTTAGGAGCTCCACCAACAGGAGCTGGGGTGAGACTTTTATAGAGAAAAGGTGGAAGCAAAGTAAGGTAGGTATTGATTGGCTATAGCTTAAAGCCTAGTTGGCTGTTTGTGATTGATTGTCCCCAGCATTTTGGATTTTGTAACCTTGAGACATTTACAGACTTAGATTATGGTTTGCTTACATAGGCCTCTAGGGCATTAGAGCATCTCAGTCTAATGGCCTCTTTATTTGACTAACTTAACAGTAGTCAGAAGGACACTTCTTCCAGGGAAATGGGGAAGAAGTCAGCTTGTAGATTCACTGCTGAGAAGATGAGGGGATCCCCATCTGAAGGCTTCCATTTTCTCAGCGACCATGGGGCAAGCTGGGTGTGCCTGAGAGCTCAGAAGAAGTTGGAGAAGAGTAAAGAAAGAATTAAGTAGTTGCTAATGAAACTGGATTGCCACACAGCATTGAGAGCACATTTGAGATCTGTGATCAAAGCACAGTCCTGGCATGGTGATGACAGTCTTGGGGAGTGGTTTGAGCGCACCAAGGGTAGAGCAAGCCCGCTTGGAGCCAACACTCTTGGGCAAACTTCGGCAAATTTCTTAGCGTTTTGCCTCAGGCCTAAGTGTAAATATTTTCACTATTGTACAGAAAAAAAAAAAAAAAAAAAACAGAGGAAGCAGCTTTGAAGCTTGAGGAAGCTTCAAAGCTTCACAGAGGAAGCACATTGCACATAGACATTTGTATAATTGGATTATCCATAGCCACAAAACGTCAGTGTGGCGCTTCTAGCAGCAAGGACATCATTTATCCCTTGGTTCTGAGCTTTGTCTGTGACTGGCCATCCATCACTGCTCTGGCCTGGTGACTTCTAACTCCATTTTGAAGGGAGCCTAGACATCCTATGTTTCCCCAACCTGGAACTCTGAGAAGCCTCAAAGTTAGTCATAGGCTTGGAGAAACAGTGTGAAAACTGGAAGTAATATTGAAGACCCTCTTCTGCAGGTGAGGAAACTGAGACACAGACAGGTCAAATGAGGTACCAAGAGTCCCCCCTTCAATCTGGTGCTCTTTCCATTATATTTCCCTGCCTCCCGTAGAAATAAACTCCACCTACCGACTTTTCTTCCTAAGCCCCTGTGGATATTTCCATAAAGGTATTTTATAATTCTATGTGCCTCCTAGTTGGTTTACTCAGGTCTCTAGAATTTATTTTACAGTACTTCAATATTTTTCTCCTTTTGATTTTTCCACTAGGCAATAACTTCTTGCTTTCTGATCTGGTTGGAGCTATTCCAGAATATCAGGTTTAAGGTGTCCATGTCACTGAGCAAAGTTCCCAGGAATGTATTTCAATAAGTTTATTTTCTATTCATTACATCTTCATAAGCCATTCAACTAGAAAAGTAAATGAGGAAGGTGTAAAAAAACTGAACGCCTCAAACACTCAATCAGTCCCACGCAAGTCTGAATCACTGCAAAATCACAATGGGAGCCAACAGCTCGGAGGCGCTGCATTTATTGTGACAATTGAAATCACAAATCTGATCTAAGGTCATTAACATTGGAAGGGTTCTCTTAATTTTAGAAGATTCTGGAGCTTTTCTGGATTCCTCCTTTCGCCTTTAAGTATTTCAGTAAACTTTTAATCAAAGCAGCATCGTCATCACAAAAGCGTTCGCATCTTCAGGCACCTGAGCTAGCGGCTGCGGGTGGGGGGCTGTGAAAGTAGGAGCTTGCATGGGCTGTATTAGGTTTTCATTTTCTCTCCACCCACTTCACTTCTCTATTGGATTTCCTAGCTGGCCTTATCACTAACCCCCCTCCACTACCCACCCCCAAATCTCCCCCATGTTCCTGAATAATCCAGATGCAGTGTTGGGGGGCTGGCAGGGAGAGGGTAGCAATTCTGGCACATTATTGGAATAGGGCAAAGGCAGAGCCCCATGGAAGTGAAGAGAACGGAGAGGAAAAACATGATTCCGGGGCTTTTCCTTTGGAAAGAATCAGATGCATGTTTTTGTTTCTGTGTGCAGTTTTTACAAGTCTCTTGGTCCTGTCCAGCTCAATAAACTGAGAAGGTTTGGATCTGTACTAGATGCTCAGTACTGGGCCTGACTGGCTGCTGGACACGCAGAGAGGGTATCTCCTGCAGTGCTCACCGTCCAGCATTTGGAGGATGTTCCCTCCGGGTCCTTGCCGAGCCCAGTACTGTTCAACATTTTAATTAATGAATTGGCATTCAAAGTAACCTTGGTGAATTAAAGCCATGAATACAAACAGACAGATTTATAGAATAGATGTCACCTTTCGGGGGCACAAGGGAGGTTTCTGGTGCTAGCAGTGTTCTGTATCTTGACCTGGGGGCTTGTTAAATGAATAGAATCACTGATGAAATATTTATCTGATTGTGTACTTAAGATTCATTAATTTTACCACGCACTTTTAAATTTAAAAGTTTACACACAGACACAAAAGGTAAAGGGCAAACTTGGAGCCGTAATTGTCTTTGCAGAAAGAATAAAGTTAGAAGTGGTTTGAGGAGAATACTAATAAGCCCGTTTTCTCCCCAGATCCCCCAGAGGCAGTAGGTACCACAGAGAAGGGGTGCACAATGGGTTGAAAATGGGGAAGAGGGGCCTGAAATCTCACATGAGGTGGTCAGGCCCCTCAGAGCCCCCTTCACCTCCCACATGCAGCCAAGTGGCTACTCTCTCCCCCCACCCCCAGCAGGGGACTGAAAAGTTATTTTCTGGAAAAATTGAATGGGAGGCTGAGATTAAGGATCCAAGGAAACCAGGTCCAGCAGAGAAAGTTACCTTGGGGTGGGATAGGGGGGTGGAATGAGGCACAAGATTGTCTCTTTTCATCATAAACTGTAGAATTTTAATGTGTTACAAAAATGTGTGTGTTGGTTTGATATTTTAAAAATTCAGATAAGTATATTATCAGGACACCTACACAATGATGAAATACATGGGAGCCATTAGATGATCTCACTTTTGTGTTTCCAGAGTACAATGTTTGGCTCTGGGCTTGGCAGCTTAAAAACACTGGATACAGGACCAGAGAAAAGTGGTGAAAGTGATCGAAAATAGTTGATTACAGTGAATAGTTGTGGAATACACTGTCCTGGAGATGGCTAAAAATGGAATGCTGGGATGGCCTTAAAAACAATCCTCCTTCATAGGGGGATTTTCCCAACAGAGATTTTGTGCTGGTAAAGTTTGGTATGGATTACTATGTGGGTTACATTGACATGCTGGTGCTTTTTCATTCAAAAAACATGTATATTTCATGTTTCCTTGGACTTCAAATTTATCTGTAGGATCCTCTTAAAGGACTGTGTTATCCAAGGTTGTTTGGATCCTAAAACAGTAGCAGGCATACAGTTGGCATACAATAAATGTTTGCTGAGTTAAAAAATGGAGTGGTGTGTTGGTGGTAAATGTCAAACATCCAGCTTTAGGGGTGGCAGGGGAAGCACTTGCTGATTTCTGTAATGTTAATACATCCACCATGACTGATTTCAAGCTATCAGCATGACCTCTCTGAATCCAGAGGGGGAAGAGAAGTGCACATTAACTCCTGTGAGCCTGGGCAAGCCAGCCCCAGCATACAGAGATTTTGGCCAATGCAAAAGACATGCTTATGACCACTGATACTATATCAGTTCACGTTAAACGACAAGAAATAATCTAATCCGTTAGTCAGGCCAACAAGGAGAATTTTGCTATCAGTTGGAAATAACCAACATTCAAATCAACAATTTCTTACCACTTTTTACTTTTTTTTAAAACTTATTCCTGCTTGAAAAGGGCACTGGGGCAAAGCGGATGTCTTAGTTTCCAAAATTATATCTAAGCAATTATCTTTCTTGTATAAGCAATCCCCACTCTGTGGGCTGTGCTCCAAATGTTTCATTTGGAACCTAATATATTCTTCCACTTAAATGTAATATCAAGGGTGATTAGGTTGCCAGACAACCCACAAAAACCTATAGATCCCACAATGTACCTGAAGTCTAATATCAATGCAGTGGTATTATTTTGGGAAATGCGTCCTCAGTTTCAGCCAGGGAAGACAGGATTGTATGCCACCTGGCTTTTCTCCCGGCTATGAGAGACCACTCCCCGCCACCCTGCCATCTGCCAGGAGAGTAAAGACTTCTGGCCTGCACCCTGAGCAGACTCCCAGCCCTAAGCCATACCTGCACTACTCTGACATCAAGAAAACAGCTAGAAGGACAGGGATTCCCCTGGCGGTGGTACTGGTGGTACTGGTGGTACTGGCGGTGATGGTGATAGGGGGAAGAGGAGTGAGTAATAACATTACTGATTATGTGTTTTACATCTTTTCTAATTTAATCCTTACAATAACTCTATGAGGTCGGTAAGATTATTAGCCCCGTTTTACAGATGAGAAAACTAAAGTTCAGAGAGGTCAAGTAATTTGGTCAAGATCACACAGCTGGTAAACGGCAAAGCCTCTTGAGAAAGGGTCCTTAACTCCCCATGTAAACTGTGTATCAATAAATAGGAGATCATCTGAGGTCATCCTTCATACAAATAATTTAGAAGCTCAAAGAATGTTGTTCATAAGTTTTGTTCTGGGCCTCAATTTGGTGGATCTAATGAAAGTTTAAACAGACATAGTCAGTGTGATGGGAGCTAAATTTAGGCTTAGGATATAATATGATGTTCGGAAATGCAGAAGTAGCCTCCAAAATAAAACGGAACAGAAAAAAGAAGAGTTCATGTAAAAACTGGTGAAATCCAGATGAGGTCTATACTTGAGTTAATAGTATTGTACTGATGCTGATGTCTTAGTTTAACAAAGACAGTGTTCTATGGTTATGTAAGACAGTATCATTGGGAGGAGCCAAAGGAAAATACACTGGAACTCTTTGTACTATTTTGCAACTTCTTGTGAGTCTTAAACTATTTGAGAGGATTTTAAAAAAAAAATTTCAATGCAGTACTATAGAGGGGGTACCAAAGCACCAGAGCTATTATCCCAATCTCCTCCTGCGATCCTTTGTACTGTGGCCATGCTGTTGATATTTTCTACATTTTCATGTTTTGTAAAATGGATTTAAATTAGTGTTTTGAGATGTTTTTTAGCATTTTTGCTCTTTTTAGGTTATTGAAGAATGAGGAAAGCTTCTCAGTAGATGAGGCACTATCACAGATAATTGCGTGTTACCATTTCACAAAGACTAACTTTGAGACTTGAGTCCCACAGAACCCTGTGTACCTGTTAAATCACAGTTGCAAAGCTAAAACAGGAGTCCGTGTTAGTTCCACTTGACACAAAGACTAATACGATGTCACTACTAGACCGTGTTCTGGTGGGTTGTGTTTTTTTTTTAACTCCAAAAATGCAGCTCACCAATAAAGCAACTTGGTGAAAATGAAATTATCAGGTTCCAAACTATGTCTCCCTTATGATTTGCATAAGAACGTTAAGCGCATAGTATATATACCTTTAGCTCCTCCTATATTGACATGCAGAACCAAGAACCTATAGTTCTTTAAAGCTGCAACACAAAATCTGAAAGATTAACCAAAAAATCTTTCAATAGGAAACCGTATAGGACAGCCTATGGACGTAGGCTGTAGGATATATTTAGTCACGATTTCCCCCTTCTTCTCATTTTAACAAGGCTATTAAGATAATAATAGTGAACACTTACGTAGCTCTTAGTACATGCCTGGCACCATTTTTTTAAAAGAGGTTTACATATATTAACTCAGTCCTGAAGACATCCTCTATGAGGTAGATGCACTGTCCCCATTCTGTCCTTGGGGATACTGAGGCAGAGAATTCAGGTGTTTGGCCCAATATCACATAGTTATTAATAGTCAGTGGTAAAACAGAGTGTTAAAGTGAGGCGGTCTGGCTCCAGAGGCCTCTACAGGACACTGCCTCACCATACAATTGCTCAGAAAAGTGGGCTTCATATATTTCTCCCCTTTAACAGCAACCAAAACTCCTAGTTGAGGCATCTCTAACTTGTCACTGGTTGACAGAGAAAATGGAGAGAGGGAGTTAGCCCACATTCTGTCCTGGCTACTCATGTCCCCCCACTTTCCCTTTTCTACATACCCTCCCCCAAACACACACACTAACCCTGAGCTATCACTCCAAGTTGACAGGCAGATTGACAAGTCTATCCAGCACCAAAGCCTGAGTTCTTTATGCTAGTGGTCCACAAATGGAGTGACCATGTATTAAGATGGCCTGGGACGTTCCCAGTTTTATGGTTGAAAGCTTCATGGTAATGGACCCCCTCATAGTCCTGGGCAAACCAGGACAGTTGGTCACTCTGTGCTCTGTAAGCACTCAGGAAGCTGATAAAAAGCTGTGATGCCTGAGGCAGCCCCCCACCCTTGCACCCTGGCCCCCAAGGCAATTATATCAGACTCTCTGGGGGGTGAAGGGGCAGACACTGTATTTTTTAATGGCTCCCTGGGAGTTTCCAGTGTGTGTCCTGGGTCGATATGAGCTGTGGGATTATACTAAGCACGAGCTGGGAGCTCCAAGGCTCTTGGGATTCCTGATCAACATTTCCCAGATCTTTTAGCTCAACCCTCATGGGCTGCTATAACACAGGGTCTCAGTCCTGGCAGTCCACTAGGATCTCGTGGGGAGCCTTTAATTACTAGTAATTTGGGAATATAAAATGGTACAGCTGCTTTGGAAAACAGTTTGGCAGTTTCTTAAAAAGTTAAACATACACCTCCCACATGAACCAGTCATCCCCCTCCTTGAGACATTTAACTTAAGAGAAATGAAATCCTATGTTCACACAAAGATCTGTACATGAATAGTAATAGCAGCTTATTTGTAATAGCTCCAAACTGAAAGCAACCCAAATGTCCATCCACGGGTGAACAGATAAACAAATTGTGATATATGCATACTGTGGAATCTTACTCAGCAATAAAAAGGAATGAAATATTGATACATGCAACAACACAGGTGAATCCCCAAAAATAATTATGCTGAGTGAAAGACACCAGACCAAAATATATATATATATATATATATATATATATATATATATATATATATATATACTGTATGGTTCTATTTATATAAAATTCTAGAAAATGTAATCTACAGTTACAGATTGCAGGTCTGTGATGCCTGGCAATGGGGGTGGGGCAGGGTTAAGAAGGGGTGAGAGGAAGGAGCTAGAAAGGGACACAAGGAAACCTTGGGGGATGATAGATACATTCTTTATCTTGATGACAGTGATTTCACGGATATGTACATACTTCAGAGCTTATCCAAGGGCTTCCCTGGTGGCGCAGTAGTTAAGAATCCGCCTGCCAATGCAGGGGACACGGGTTCGAGCCCTGGTCTGGGAAGATCCCACGTGCCGCAGAGCAACTAAGCCCATGTGCCACAACTACTGAGCCTGCGCTCTAGAGCCTGCCAGCCATAACTACTGAAGCCCACACACCAAGAGCCCGTGCTCCACAACAAGAGAAGCCACCGCAATGAGAAGCCCGCCCACTGCAAGGAAGAGTAGCCCCGGCTCGCCGCAACTAGAGAAAGCCTGCGCTCAGCAACGAAGACCCAACGCAGCCAAAAAACAAAAAAAAAACAAAAAAACTTATCCAAGAGTATGCCTTAAACATGTGCAGTTTATTATGTTAATTATACCTCAATAAAGCTGTTCAAATCCACAACAACAAAACTACCCATATTCAGGCCCCATCCCAAAAGATTCAGTCTCCTGGACCTGGAATGGAGCCCAGGCCTCAGTACGTTTTAAGGTACCGTCAGTACTTTCAAAGGTGGTTCAAATGTGCAATCCTGATTGAAAACCACCGCACTGATGCCTGCCACCTGCAGTTACTGCCCCAAACCACTAAAAGGATTAGTAATAATAAGGAGATGGAGGACAGAGTCGAAGAAGTGAGGATGATGACGTCGATGATGATGAGGAATGAAGGCCAAGTTGGCTTATTAAGAGATGGCATTGACAGAGCATAGCTGACTCCACTAGGTGGCATCTGGACACTTCTCTTTAGCACGAGTCCAGGGCAATTGGAGATTCGGGGCCAGAGCTGCCTGAGGTATGTTAAGAGAGGGAGCCCTGAGCAGACAAATGCACCCATGCTTGTTGAAACAGAAAACAATCAGCAACTTGGGAAGATGTCAGGAGGCCAGGTGTCACTTGAAGTTCTAGTGTCATTTGAGGTTCAAAGAGCAGAGCTATTTTATTCAGGGACTGAGTAACTCCTGGAGAGTAAGTAAATGAAGTTCTCAAGGAGATCAAATGTCTTGAGCTTCGTGCACAGAGAAGAAACTCTGTGGCCAGGGCACCGACATGCAGTCCTGAGTAGATTTTTTTAATGTATTAAGTACACATAGGTATAAAGAATCATAATCCAGGGCTTCCCTGGTGGCACAGTGGTTAAGAATCGCCTGCTAATGCAGGGGACATGGGTTTGAGCCCGTGTGGGAAGATCCCACATGGCGTGGAGCAACTAAGCTCGTGGGCCACAACTACTGAGCCCGTGTGCCACAACTACTGAAGCCTGCACGCCTAGAGCCTATGCTCCGCAACAAGAGAAGCCACCGCAATGAGAAGCCCGCGCACCACAACGAAGAGAAGCCCCCGCTCGCCGCAACTAGAGAAAGCCCGTGAGCAGCAACGAAGACCCAACACAGCCAAAAATAAATAAATTAAAAAAAAATCATAATCCAATGAGCACCTGTGTACCCACGACTCAGGTAAAGAAAATCTTATTATCTTTACCCCTGGAGTCCCCAGGATATTCTTCCACAAACCCATTCCCTTTCCTCTCACCTCCAAGGCAAATACTGTGCTGAATTTTGTATCATTCCCTTGCATTTCTTAGTAGACTTCCTACACAGGCTTGAATCTGTAAACAATACATTGCTTCATTCTGTAGGTTTTGTGACTTTATATAAATTGATTCATACAGTATATATTCTTGAGGCAATATTATGTTTTTGAGAGTCACCCATATTGTTGCAAGTAGCTACAATCCATGGTTGCAAAGCTTTATATTTATATATTTATATTGCATTGTGAATATATCACAGTTTTTTAAAAAATCCATTGTAGTTTTGATGACCTTTGGGCTGCTGTGTTTTCTGTCATGCACAGTGCTGCTCTGAACATTCTTGTACATATCTCCTGGTACAGGTGTACAAGAGTTGCTCTAGGCGTGGAATTTCTGAGTCATGGTGTAGAAACATGTTTATGCTACCAAGATAATTCCAAATTGTTTTCCAAGGTGGATGTTCTCCTTTGGAAAGCTCCCATCATCACTGGCTGTTTTGATGCCCTATATCCTTGCCAGCAGTTTAATTTGTTCAACTTCCCAATTTTTACCAGTCTGGTAGGTGTAAAATGGCATTTTCTTGTAGTTTTGTTTACAGGATTGCCGGAGAGACTGAGAATATTTTCATATGTGTATTGGCCATTTGTCTTTCGTCTTCCTCAAGTGGCTGTTCTGGGATAACTCTCTGGTGGAGAGTAAGGGCACAGACCTCAGAGCCTGGCCCTCAAGGACAGAAGTCCCAGCCTAGAGTTTAGTTTCTCAGGTACTTCGATGGCTGAGTAGAGTTCCTCCTGGCCACCTGCGTCCCACCTTATTCAGTGGCTCTCCCTCAAAACTACTGTCAGGTGGTCTTTGACTCATTAAGACCAGCTCCACACGGTCTAGTTAAGCAGCAAACACATGTAGGAGCTCAGGATCCACGCACTTCACGACCCCACAGTCTGGTAGAGAAAACGGTCTCCCTTCCTGACCCGCCGCCAGCGCCGTGCTGCAGGCTGCTCACACCAAACATGCTGCTTAGGACTCTCCACTGGACACCCCCGTTTTCACACAAGTTCCTTCTGTTATTAGTCTATCCTCATGTGTTATTACCACATGAGACCTTGGGTCGACAAGTACCGAGCTAGGTGCTAGAGACAGAAACAGGAAAAGACCATCAGGCCCAGCACTCAGCCCAGACAGCGGACGGGGCCGTCCGCCCGCAAGGGGCTCTGCACGGGTTTCTCTCCTGCCTCCGCGTAGGCCCGACCCCACACCTCCCAGACTGCCTCCTTCGCGATGAGGTGCAGGATTTGGTGCCCAGGTCTCAGCCTGTGGGGCGCGCAGCACGTAACCGCGTCGGGCGGAAGGGGCGGAGCCGAACGGCCGTGACGCTGCCTGGTCGCCTAGCAACGTCCCAATTCGGAGCGATGGAGGCCAACAGCAGCAGGGAGCTCGAAGCCAGGAATTATTTGGAAAAACATCGGATTATGGAGTTGCTGACCTATCTCGCCAGCGCCCTCCTCTTTTTCCGGCCGGGTAAGTGTCTTGCCTACCACTCGGCTTTCTGTACCACACCGAGCGGTCCCCAGAAATTCCCGGTGTAGCCATCCCTCCCCGCCCGCGTCCCGGGGGGCCAGCTTCCTTCCCGGCTACCACTCCCAGCCCCTCCGCATACACTCTCCTGCCTCTCGGCTACTCGAGCCTTTCTACTGCTAGTTAACGCTGTGGCCTTCAAATTAAACAAGACTTATTGAACGGCCTCTTTGTGCCTGCCACTAGCTGAGTGTGGCGGGACTCTCGCCAGTGGAGTGCTCTCGCCGGTGGGAGAGAGGCTCCGGGGTCCGGCAGCCTGGCTCCTGGCTCCACCCCTTACTACTTGTGATAGTGGGCAAGAGCCTGAACTTCGGTCTCCTCTTCTGGAAAATGGGGGTTATGATAATACCGATCTCATGGCAACGTGGGGAAGATTAAATAAATAATGTATAAATCATCCTTATGCCTGGTAAGCCACAGATGTCTCCAGTGTTATCCTTGCCCTCAAAGAGTTTGTAAGCTGGTAAAAACAACTGATAGGGTAAAAGGAAGGATATTCTTGAGGAGATAGATTTTCCTGACATGTTTTCTACGTCTGATCCCCTTACAAAGTTTGGATCATTTCATAATTTTTGTGCGATCTGTAAATTTAAAAGTTATGTTAAGGTGAAAGTGACTCGATGTGCTTCTCCCCAGGGTGCAGAATTGTAATTTACTAGTCTCATATGGAGTGTCCAAAATGCCCAAATTGTCCATTTGCCTCTGGGTAAGGAAATGTAAAAACCAAATATTCCAATTTTGCCAAAAGCCACCCAACTAATATGATCCTGTATAAGGCGATCAAGTTCTCTAGTTGCTTTAAAATGATAAAGCAGCAAAAAACTCTGCAACAATTAAAAATAAATAGAAAATCAAAAAAACAAAGTACAAAGGAAGGCACTTTTTTAATGCACTGGGAAAAAGTTGCTGTCAAACTAATTTTTAAAAACCTGCTTTTTGAAAAAGTGACTAATTACCATCTCTTGCTGGTCTCTGGTACTGTGGTGGTGAAAATAGTCTTTTGCTGTTAGATGCAGACATATATATATATGTGTGTGTGTGTCAAAACTTCAGAAATAGCAGAAGTAAAACCAATGACTCACCAAAGTAGTAATCAGTAAAGTTTATTGTGCACACACCAAAAAGATAGTTTGAAAACCAGGAGCACTCAAACCAAAAAAAGAAATGAGGCTCAGGGGTATATTGTTATAAAGCAGCTTATATGGTGAGAAGATAGTGACTGTTTATTCTTCCCAGTAATTGGTTATAATATTATCATCTTCTTAAATGATAGGGAATTGGTTACTTCGTATCAACCTTGGGAAACAGTTTAAATTTTGCTTATTTACAGAGGCAGAAGCAAGAAATGACCCAGGTCAAGTTAGTGTTGTACAATAAGCTAAATTAAGCTTTGCTTGTGTAACTTAATTGGTTTTGTCTGCCCAGGGAATTTTTCAAGGCTGGTTTCCATTTGGTCTTGATTTTAACAATCCCCCCTGCCCCCCTCCTGCTTTTGGTCATTCTCTCCATGGGTGGAGAGTATGAGCAACCAGTATAGCATTTTTCCCGGTTACCACTGTTGATGTAGTCAGGCCGAAGAATCGCATATACACTGTTTGCATTAGTTGAGTCCTTAGGCAGGAGAGCCGTGTGGTCACTATCTTAATTCTTTATATGGTTATTGTTGATTTTGTCCAGTTGTGTGATCCTGATGGATGCCATTTGGCATGCGAGTGGCTGGAGACAGGCATTTAAAACCCTCGAGAGTATACAACACACTAGAAAGGTTAATATGATAACTATAAGGAAAATAATAACCAAGGATTGAAAAATTGTCCAGAGCAGAGATTCCCAGGACCCAAGATTTAACCAGTTATATAACTCAAGTGGGTTATAACCAGCAGTTTTTAAGTTTTACCTAAGTCAACCGACAATTTTTTTTGGATGAATGTGCCATTAGGTTTCAGTTTTTAAAGGTTATTTACATAGGCACAACCTGGTGTGTTAGCAATCAGGTATCCTCATGATTCCTCAAGACATAATGAAGGGAGGATGTTGTATTTTAGGAGACCGTGCTGCAGGTGACCTTCCACCTAGATGAGGTGTCCGTGTGCTGTGAGCAATCAGGTAATTTAACAAGAGGCATTTCTAGGGAAACAAAAGAAAAACAAAGGCTAATAGTTTGAGCAAATTATATTCAGTTTCTGAGTTTGGAGAGCAGCCATTTGAGAAAATTTGTAGATTTGAGTTTGAAGCATCTCCAGATGGTGGAGTGAGGATGGCAGTTACAGTCTAATGGATTTTCCTGGCTTGCAGTTTGAATGTGTCTGGCGAGCTTCTGAGTGGCCATGTAAAAACAAGCATGCAGATTGCCCACTCATGAGCTGTTGTGATTTCTCTGAGGTTTCTGTCAAGTTGTCCAGCTTTAACTTGTATGGCTTTGGGAAAAGGGCAGTTGAGTCTCATAGTAATTTGGAGTCAAAAGAGTGGGAGAAAATTGGAAATATTAGTTTGGAGAGTTCTGGTCAAATATTGGAAGAAACTAGAAGAATTCAGGATCCAGTCCAGTGTACAGGTAGAAAACAAAACCTCAAAGAGGGTTAACAGTACTAAAATCTGATATCTACAAAGGTGTATTACTAAAACATAATTTTTCTTTCTATAATCATCCCGACTGTTATAAAGCATAATCAGTAAGAGAAATTTGTTTGCAAATTAAGTCTAGTTTCAATAAACTTGATCTGATTATTTGCATAAGCGCATTAAGAACAGTGATTGTATCGACTCTTTTTTTTTTTCTATTTCGAATGCTTGAACCACACATTTTTATTTCAGATTGAACCAGGAAATACATGAGTTTAGTTTTTTTTTTGAATTTTTGAATTTTATTTTTTTATACAGCAGGTTCTTATTAGTCATCAATTTTATACACATCAATGTACACATGTCAATCCCAATCACCCAATTCATCCCACCACCACACCCACCCCCCGCCACTTTCCCCCCTTGGTGTCCATACGTTTGTTCTCTACATCTGTGTCTCAATTTCTGCCCTGCAAACCAGTTCATCTGTACCATTTTTCTAGCTTCCACATATATGCGTTAATATACGATATTTGTTTTTCTCTTTCTGACTTACTTCACTCTGTATGACAGTCTCTAGATCCATCCACGTCTCAACACATGACCCAATTTCGTTCCTTTTTATGGCTGAGTAATATTCCATTGTATATATGTACCACATCTTCTTTATCCATTCATCTGTCAATGGGCATTTAGGTTGCTTCCATGACCTGCCTATTGTAAATAGTGCTGCAATGAACATTGGAGTGCAATGTGTTTTTTTGAATTATAGTTTTCTCTGGGTATATGCCCAGTAGGCTCTAGGCCTGCGGGCTTCAGTAGTTGTGGCACACGGGCTCAGTAGTTGTGGCTCGCGGGCTCTAGAGCTCAGGCTCAGTAGTTGTGGTGCACAGGCTTAGTTGCTCCACGGCACATGGGATCTTCCCAGACCAGGGCTTGAACCCATGTCCCCTGCATTGGCAGGCGGATCCTTAACAACTGCGCCACCAGGAAAGCCCAAGATGTACATTTTTGTTTCCTAGGCAGATTACGTTAAAGGTAAAGAAAAACCTTTGTTCACCATTTCTTTTTTTTAAAGATTTTATTTATCATTTATTTATTTATTTTTGGCTGCGATGGGTCTTAGTTGTGGCACGCGGGATCTTCATTGTGGCACGTGGGCTTCTCTCTAGTTGTGGCGTGTGGGTTTTCTCTCTCTAGTTGTCTAGCAGGCTCCAGAGCCTATGAAATTGTGAAATTGTGAAGAAGGAAAAGAAATTCATTT